>NC_141030.1:48290000-48360000 GCF_052040795.2 Danio rerio
AGAAGAGATTAGCATGGCCAGTATAAGCTTCATGACAAACCTTTAATAAAAATACAGTAGTATCACAATATTGTGATTACTGCTCTAAAATAAGTTCTTTTTAAATGTCTGAGTAAAAAACAACCTTTTTATCACATTAAACACAATACATAATATTTTGGAACAGTAAACATGTCAGGCTAAAGAATTTAAATAAATCATTGACTTCTGCTCTCTTCGTTTAAAGGAAAAAAGCTGAATTAATATTGAACATGTTGTGTGTAATACCGGCTGCTCGATATTGTATTGATGTTAAATGACAGTCAAGCTGTATTAACATTAAATGTGCACTACTTCTACCACAACAGTGCAAGTATTATTATTTGTTATTGTTTAACTCTTGGCAGATTGCTGTAGTTTGTTTTTAGGCACAATTTGAGTAAATAACCAAATTTGTCCTTGATTGAACTTGCGTGATATTTGCAGAGATGGAGGTGTCGGGGTTATTTTTATGAATTTAAGGTCATTTTGATCCAGATTGTACAATGTTGCTCATGTCTGAGTCTATATTTTGTTATTAATTAATCTATATTCGTCGTTTTTAGAGATTACCAGTTGTGAACGCGGGTTTTTTTCTGTGTAGAGCGTGATCAGCCAATCACAGCGAGGCTGTCGCGCATGCGCACTAGAAATGTTTGTGTTTTACCATTTGCTTTTACCAAACAAACGCAAAACCTCGTTTAGAAAACCAAACGAAGAATAAAGAAGAAAACTGGTTCATTCACAGCGTTAACAAAAGTATAACAGAGTCATTAAGGTAGGCGAATCAGCTGACTTGACATTTAATTTGATTTTAAACCAAATTTGATGAGAAGAGATTAGCATGGCCAGTATAAGCTTCATGACAAACCTTTAATAAAAATACCGTGGTATCACAATATTGTGATTACTGCTCTAAAATAAGTTCTTTTTAAATGTCTGTGTAAAAAAAACAACTTTCTTTATCACATTAAACACAATATATAATATTTTAGAACAGTAAACATGTCAGGCTAAATCATTTAAATAAATCATTGACTTCTGCTCTCTTCGTTTTAAGGAAAAAAGCTGAATTATTATTGAATATGTTGTGTGTAATACCGGCTTCTCGATATTGTATTGATGTTAAATGACAGTCAAGCTGTATTAACATTAAATGTGCACTACTTCTACCACAACAGTGCAAGTATTATTATTTGTTATTGTTTAACTCTTGGCAGATTGCTGTAGTTGGTTTTTAGGCACAGTTTGAGTAAATAACCGAGTTTGTCCTTGATTGAACTTGCTTGATATTTGCAGAGATGGAGGTGTCTGGGTTATTTTTATGAATTCATGCTCATTTTAATCCAGATTGTACAATGTTGTTAATGTCTGAGTCTATATTTTGTTATTAATTCATCTATATTCGCCGTTTTTAGAGATTACCAGTTGTGAACGCGGGTTTTTTCTGTGTACAGCGTGATCAGCCAATTACAGCGAGGCTGTGGCGCATGCGCACTAGAAATGTTTGTGTTTTACCATTTGCTTTTACCAAACAAATGCAAAACCTCGTTTAGAAAACAAATGTTTGTTGTTAAATGAGAACGGATTTGGACTTGATTAAGACAGATCAGAGAACTGAGAGTGTGTCTGTGTGGTGTTTACCACTGTCCTGTCTTTAATAAACTGCAGACGATGCACCAAAGCCAGTGGTGTCGGAGAATTCTTTGTGGTGAGGGATGAAGTCTGCTACATATGATATTTTTGGAAATCACCAAGCGACCTCCCCCCTTTTCATTGTCTCCTCCACTTTCAGAACCACTGGTCTAGCAAATACAAATCTGAACCGGAAGTGATGCAACATGTTGTTTCATGGCGCTCATTTGCAGCCGTAGGGTTACTTGGGCATATATAGGCAAAGCATTTTTTGTTGTTATTTTGGATAGATAATGAAGCAAACTTGTGTATACAGTAACCAAGAACAATACAAGCACTTATGTCAAGTTATTGATGAGAAAATCAGCCCCATCTGTAGTCTGTATGTGATCTGAAGTCATGTATTATTGTAGTTAAGCTATTTTGGACTGAACCCAGCAAGTCTTTATCTAGAAACGCTAGATTTTAAGTTCTCACATCCCTGGTGTTCACTTTGGATGAGGTCCTAAAATAATTGAGTTCTCATTGTTTCTGGCACTGTCTGCATAGCTACCATTAAAGGGAACTGGATCTTACCTTCACTCTGGTGATTATGATTGGAGCGCTTCCACTTTACAAAACACACAAAATATTAAGAGCACTCTTTACCACTGACTCAAATGAATCACAATTAGTGAAATAATCCACTCATGTCTCTATTTATTGTTCATCATTGTGTAGGTGTTTGTCATTGGTAGAAGAATAGCGCTGGTTGCTCTCTTTCACACAATTACAGTCAATGAGGACTAAAGCGTTTACACTTCAAAAGCTCCAGAAAAACTCACGGTAGTTTACAATGAGTAAATTAAAGATATTTTTCATTGTTCAGCAGTATATATGCAGCCCTAATCGATTTGTGAACCACATGACTATTAGTGTCTGTGAATATTTAAAATTAAAGTTGTTATTAATTGTTGGTCATCCAGTCTTTAACATCTTTGATACACTCAGTTAGCTCAGACAGTTCAGACATCTCATCAGGTTTAGTTGAAATATACAATTTTCATCTGCGTAACAGTGAAAGCTGATCCCATGTCTTCTAGTAATGTCTCCCAGCGGTAGCATGTATATTGTAAACAGCAAAAGGGCCTAAAGCTGATCCTTGAGGCACTGACTTGTGAAAGCTGCCCATTAATATTCGCAAACTGGTAACGATTATGATCATGTTGTTCATTTCGGTCACTAATCATGATGTATATGATATGATATAATAAGATTTTCATACTATTACATTTACATTTAGTCATTTAGCAGACGCTTTTATCCAAAGTGACTTACAAATGAGGACAAGGAAGCAATTTACACAACTATAAGAGCAACAATGAATAAGTGCTGTAGGCAAGTTTCAGGTCTGTAAAGTCTAAGAAGGAAAGTATTAGTAATATTTTATTTTATTTTTTTTTTTTTGGGTACAGTTAGTAAGCTGTCTTGAAGACAGCGAGTGACTCTGCTGTTCTGCTGCAGTTAGGGAGTTCATTCCACCAACTGGGCAGATTGAGCGTGAGCGTTCGCGAAAGTGATTTCTTCCCTCTTTGGGATGGAACCACGAGGCGACGTTTATTCACAGAACGCAAGTTTCTGGAGGGCTCATACATCTGCAGAAGTGAGAGCAGATAAGAAGGAGCAAAGCCAGAAGTCGCTTTGTAAGCAAACATCAGAGCTTTGAATTTGATGCGAGCAGCAACTGTTAGCCAGTGCAAACGGATGAGCAGCGGAGTGACATGTGCTCTTTTAGCTTCATTAAAGACCACTCGTGCTGCTGCGTTCTGGAGCATCTGAAGAGGCTTGATAGAGTTAGCTGGAAGCCCGGCTAGTAGAGAGTTGCAATAGTCCAGTCTGGAGAGAACAAGAGCTTGAACAAGGAGTTGAGCTGCATGTTCAGATAGGAAGGGTCGGATCTTTCTGATGTTGTAGAGTGTGAATCTGCAAGATCGAGCAGTTCTAGAAATGTGGTCAGAGAAGTTTAGTTGGTCATCAATCGTTACTCCAAGGCTTTTCACCATTTTGGATGCAGTAATGGTTGCCCCGTCCATCTGGATTGAAAAGTTATGGTGTAGAGTCGGGTTGACAGAAACTACAAGCATTTCTGTTTTCGTGAGGTTCAGCTGAAGATGATGATCTTTCATCCAGTGTGAAATGTCCAACAGGCAGGCTGAGATGCGAGCTGGAACCGAGGGATCATCAGGATGAAGAGAGGTATAGCTGGGTATCATCAGCATAGCAGTGGTAGGAGAATCCATGTCTCTGGATGACTGGTCCTAGAGATGATGTGTAGATGGAGAAGAGAAGTGGCCCAAGAACAGAGCCTTGAGGTACCCCAGTGTTTAGATGCTGTAGGTTGGACACCTCTCCCCTCCAACACACCCTGAATGACCTGTCAGAGAGGTCATTCAACAAGAGTATTACATCTCTTGTTGTAATGACATTACATTACAACCCCTCTCCCCACAAGTTCAAACCTTGTATGAGTTTCTTCTGTTAAACACAAAAGAAGATATTTAGAAAAATGTTAGAAATCTGTAACCATTCACTTCCATACTAGCAAAAACAAATACAATGGTAGTCAATGGAGACAGGTTTCCAACATTCTTAAAATATCTTCTTTTGTGTTTAACAGAAGAAACTCATGAAGGTTTGAGGCAAGTAAAGTGGGAGTAAATGATGACAGAATTTGTCATTTTTGGGTGAACTGACTGTGCTTTAAAGCAAACTGGCAGCACGGCTTCTGAAAGCGGGCCTGAGGATTCTGGCGTTTCTGTCAGTGTTATTTTCTCCAGGCCAGAACTCAGTGTGTGACAGACTGTCTGTTCTGCACCTTCGCAAACTCACTCATCTGGAATTTGTCCTTCTCTTCCCATCACATCACTGGTCGTCTTTCTGCACGGATCCTGATATACAGCGCTGAAACTGAACGATAACACAGAAATCCTTGATTATGATAGAAGTCATCGCGTCTTCATAATAATATATTGTTGAAGACTAAATTATTTACTTTCATGTGAAATTTAAATTTTACTTAAAGTTATTTAATTTAATAAAATTTAATTTTTTTTAAAAAATCTTAAAGTTATTAGTAATTTAATAAATAAAATTTTTTTTTGCCTGATTTCTCAAAACCTGTTGGTGAGTCAAAATCAGGGCTAAAATCATGCAGTCTGAACTCAGCATTAGGGTAATTAGGCTATGCTAAAAGGTGTAATAATATTAACCCTAAAATAGCTTTAAAACAATTAAAAACCGCTTTTATTCTAGCTGAAATAAAACAAATAAGACTTTCTCCAGAAGAACAAATATTAGAGGAAATACTGTGAACAACTCCTGAATCAGTTCAACATCATTTGGAAAATAATTGAAGAAGAGTAAGTATTTTACAGGAGGGTGAATCGATTTCCCCTAAGCTGTATATCATCATATTGCACAGCTCCTAATGGCAACAAAACTGAGCAGAAAGGCAAGAACATCCTTTAGAAAATGTCTTCTAGAAACTAAGGGTGCTTTCACACCTACACTTTTGTTTCGGAACGTGTCTCGTTTGCCCAGTTAGCGCGGTTCGTTTGGCATATGTGAACAGGGCAATCGCGCTCTGTTCCGCGCCAAAGTAATCGCTCCGAGATCAATTGAATGAGGTGGTCTCGGCTCGATTGAAACGAACCCTGAAGCGGATCGATTGCAGTGAGAAAGCGTTCCGTTTGGAGTGCGGTTATATCACAGTGTTTTATGGATATGTAATTGGCTTACGGCTATATGAAGAGAGAATTATGAGTAGGGCGGGAAGTTTCGCGAGTCTCTGGATGCCCGCAAACGAGTGATGATCTCCCGGTAATCTCGCGTCTCCCTCCCAGTCCTCAAATAGGCATTGTCGCGCACCCTTCTCACCCCTCCTTGCCGCATCTCTCCTCAGACACGTCGCGCGCACACCCTGTCAATCACCATCAAACCACCACCTCTCCTGACAGCTGAGCGGGACGCTGCAAAATAAACCCTGACACTCTGACCAATGTAAGGAGAGTTTACTCACACGTGACTTGTTTTAGCTCTTTTGGTCCGTTTAGAAACTTTGCAGTGTGAAAGCAAACCGCTCCAAGAGCAAAGAGCAACAATGTAACAATTGTAATCTCTGTTTCAGAACAACTGAATCCATTCACAGGTGTGAAAGCACCCTGAATGGCGGTGGGGAGGGGTGAGAAGGGATGCCTATTTGAGGACCGGGAGGGAGACGCGAGATTACCGGGAGATCATCACTCGTTTGCGGGCATCCGGAGACTCGCGAAACTTCCTGCCCTACTCATAATTCTCTCTTCATATAGCCGTAAGCCTATTACATATCCATAAAACACTGTGATATAACCGCGCTCGGATCGGATCGCTTTCTCACTGCAATCAAACCGCTCCAGGGTTCGTTTCAATCGAGCCGAGACCACCTCATTCAAGCGATCTCGGAGCGATTACTTTGGCGCGGAACAGAGCGCGATTGCCCTGTTCACATATGCCAAACGAACCGCGCTAACTGGGCAAACGAGACACGTTCCGAAACAAAAGTGTAGGTGTGAAAGCACCCTAAATCAAGTGTGTGAGATGTGTTTACAGAGGACGACAGGCTCAAATGTGAGTGTGTGTGCAATTATGGAGACCTGAGCGTTGGGTCATTTGACAAACAGCTGCTTTTTGACTCATTAACAGCTCTATAATTATCCATCAGCAAAACCATCACTTATATTTTCCCTGCATCGCTCTGTTGTTGAGTTATTACTGACACCTTGATTTTGCACGGTGGCTCAGTGGTTAGCACTGTCGCCTCACAGCAAGATGGCCACTGGTTCGAGTTCCGGCTGGGTTAGTTGGTGTTTCTTAGTGGAGTTTGCATGTTCTCCCCGAGTTGGTGTGGGTGCTCTTGTTTCCCTCACAGTCCAAACACATGCACTATAGGGGAACTGATGAACTAAATTGGCTGTAGTGTGTGAGTGTGAATGTAAAAGTGTATGGGTGTTTCCCAGGACTGGCTTGCAGCTGGAAGGGCATCCGCTATGTGAAACATGTGCTGGAATAGTTCAGTCTGCTGTGGCGGCCTCTGAAATAGAGACTAAGCCAAAGGAAAATGAATGAGGCGTCACTGTGGCGCGGTGGGTAGCACGACCGCCTCACAGCAAGAAGGTTGCTGGTTCGAGGCCCAGCTGGGTCAAGTGGCGTTTCTGTGTGGAGTTTGCATGTTCTCCCTGTGTTGGCGTGGGCTTCCCTTCGGGTGCTTCAGTTTATCCCACAGTCCAAACACATGCACTATAGGGGAACTGATTCACTAAATTGGCTGTAGTGTATGAGTGTGTCTGTGTAAATAAGTGTGTATGGGTGTTTCCCAGTGCTGGGTTGCAGCTTTGAAGGGCATCTGCTGTGTAAATCATATGCTGGAATAGTTGGCGATTCATTCCACTGCGTTCCACTCTGAAATAGAGACTAAGCCGATGGAAAATGAATGAACTTGAATAGCCCTTGTTGAAATTGCAAAGGTGTGTGTGTGTGTGTGTGTGTGTGTGTTCAGGATATGATGATGCTCTTCTGTCTGCTTCTCAATCCACCGTCAGCTGTTTGTTTGTTTGTTTTGCTAATATTGTGTTTCTCTAATAATCTGATGTGAAAACAAACGGTGAGCTCCGCTAAATACGAGCTCGAGCTAATCTCCGAGGCGTCGTTTGTTGGCCGGCGTTCTGCTATTATTTCAATTAAGCATGTGGGATGTTAAAAATAGCTCCTGAGAGTTGTGTCTCCAGCAGAATACGCTGTTTCATGCGAGATCGCTGCACTTGTATAAGCTCTGACAGCGGGGCAGATTGTGTAATATCTGCAGCTTTGTGTGTGCGTGTGTGTGTGTGTGTGTGTGTGTGTGTGTATGTGTGTGTATGCAGTGGCTCTGGAAAAGTGCTTTCCGCTGTATTTTCCTCCTGGATGAGAGTTTGAGCTTTGCTGACTGACAGATTCTCCTCCTTATTCTTCACTTTGAGGATTTTCTGAGTCTCTCACACTTTCTCCAGTTTCTGTGTCCGACATCACCCCAAAAACACGTTCACAAAACATCTTACAGGGATAGTTCAGCCACAAATTAACATTCATTCATTTTCCTTCAGCTTAGCCCCTTATTTGTCAGGGTTTGCCACAGCGTAATGAACCACCAACTATTCCAGCATATGTTTTACGCAGCTGATGCCCTTCCAGCTGCAACCCAGTACTGGGAAACCCCCATACACACCCATTTATACAAACACTCATACACTAGAGCCAATGTAGTTGATCAGTTCCCCTATAGCGCATGTGTTTGGACTGTGGGGGAAACCGGAGCACCCGGAGGAAACCCACGCCAACACGGGGAGAACATGCAAACTCCACACAGAAACACATTATAATGTTTTTATTCATTCATTTTCCTTCGGCTTAGTCCCTTTATTTATCAGAGGTCACCACAGCGGAATGAACCGTCAACTTATCCTGCATGTGTTTTACACAGCAGATGCCCTTCCAGATGCAACACAGAATTCACACTCACTAATTCACACACACTCATACACTACAGTCGTTTGCAACCCTGGCTCATTCTGGAAACGCAGCCCCGCAGACGTTTCTGGAGACTGCGAAATACGTCTGGGAGGTACGTCTTTGTGCAGTTTTTGTGCAGATTTGTCTTACTTGATTTCTGGAACCGATCTTTCCCGGACTCGAACCCGGTCGTTAAACACGGCGGGCTCCTCCTCCTCAGCGCCTCCGCTTTGCCGACGAAACACGACGAGCTAACCGGACAAACTGGTTGCGGCGGGTAAGCCCTCCACACGGAGGAGGTGAGCCATCAGCCGGCGAGCGCGAAGAGGAGCGGCGTCACACCGCCCCATAGCGTTCGCTTAAAAAAACGAAATGCAGCCATACGTACCTCCGGTCAGTAAATCGCTGCCTCAAGAGACGTCCGCAAGGCTACTTTTTCAGAATGAGCTTGGTTCATCAATTCCCCTATAGCGCATGTGTCTGGACCGTGAGGGAAACCAGAGCACCCAGAGGAAACCCACACCAACATGGGGAAAGCCGGGACTCAAACCAGCAACCTTCTTGCTGTGAGGCCACAGTGCGTCACCAAAATAATAATATAATTATTAATAATATAATAAGAAAATCCATAAAACTAAATATTCATCATGTGATTTATAAATCTGAGAAAAAATTAGCATATTATTTTAAATACTTTTCAGATAAAAATGGTAAAAATGGGTGGTGATTTTAATTAAATGGTTATTTAAAAAAATTACAATTATAAAAAACTGTTGAAGTTTTATCATTATATATTTTTGGATATTAAAATATAATTGTTTTTGAAAAAATTAAAATTTATTAATACAAATTAATTATTATTAAAAATATGAATGCTTAAACTAATATTTTTATTTATTTATCATTATGATATTTTCATTCATACATTTTCCTTTGGCTTAGGCCCTTTATTCATCAGGGATCGCCACAGTGGAATGAACCACCAACTATTTCAGCATATGTTTTGCACAGCAGATGCTCTTCCAGCTGCAACCCAGTACTGGGAAACACCCATACACTCATTCACACTCATACACTGCGGCCAATTTAACTTATTCAGTTCCCCTATAGCGCATGTGTTTGGACTGTGAGGGAAACCGGAGCACCCGGAGCTTCCGTGCTCCTCTGAGTTGTTATACAGTATATATATATATATATATATATATATATATATATATATATATTGAAGCCGCCAGGAACATTGCCGCCTTTTTTGGCTCAACAACTCCTAACATACATGACAGATGAAATAAATGTTGAATTGTGCATGAGCGAGTGCTGCTGCAGGTGCAGCTTCAGCTTCAATCCCCCTGGAGCAATCTGTGTTTGGCTGAAGGGTGAAATGTGCATCTTTTCTTCTCTTTGGGATCAAATACTGGCTGTAGCAGCTCTCAGCATTTAACCTTGTTTATTAGGTCAAAAGTGTTTCTAAAAAGAGAGAGCGACTTGAATTTCAACAACTTTTGAAGAGCACTGAAAAAGTTACCCTATAGTGAAGCCTTTAAATGTCACTTTAAGCTGTATAGAAGTGTCTTAAAAATGTCTAGTAGAATATTATCTACTGTCATCATAGAAAAGAGAAAATAAATCAGTTATTAGAGATGAGTTATTAAAATTATTATGATTAGAAATGTGTTGAAAAATCTGCTCTCTGTTAAACCGAAATTGGGGGAAAAAATAAACATGGAGTCTAATAATTCAGGGCGGCTAATAATTCTCACTTCAGCTGTATTTCTACTTTCCTTGTGCCTCAAATTGATTTTTTTGCATGACTCCCAAAAGAAAATTGCACAACTGGCAACAAAATCAGCGTTTCCATGCATACTGATAACCACAAATAAAAATGTCCAAATAATAAAGTCTGATCAAAACAATAAAACAAATTAGTTTAGACCTGAAAATATAATTTCAAAACAAAAAAAGCATGATATGAGGTCTTTTCTTGAAGGCAAATGGGAAACGTGTTACTGCTACCCAGATAGAGAGAGAGAGAGAGAGAGAGAGAGAGAGTGAGTGAGATCCTCTTTGACATCTCCCATTGCAAACGTGAGGAAACAGTTTAGCGTAAGAGTTTCACAGCTGAGCATCTGTTGCCTCGGAGTGTTAATGAAATGATCAGACAGTGTTAATCAGCCCTGACGGATCGGGTGAATCCCACAAAACTCACTGATTGCCCAGCGGATCGGCTCATCTTGACCAGTGCATCCCTGCTCGTCCTGTGTCTGCGTGCACGGGATCCTTTTATGAGTTCAGCTTGTGCATCATTTCAAGGGTTATTAAATGCGCTCAAATGTTTACCAGTTGGCGAATTTGGAAGAGAAGTGGGTCACTTTCTGGTGCAGAACAAGTCAATGTAGGCTCATGGGAAATATGTGATCCTCAGAGCACAAAACAAGCCATGAGTGTCAATTTTTTACCTCTGATGTCTTTTTTTAAAGCAATTAAAAAGCAGGATATAAAGTTGAGGAATTCTTTGCATTAAAAAAATTATTTTTTTTGCTCCAAGACCTTTAAGTATTTAGAATAATGCTGCTTAAATCTCTAAATATTTACTGTCACCAACTGATGTCTTTTTTTACCATTAAAAAGCAGTAAAAACCTGAGTAATTTTTTGCATTAAAAAAAACTATTTCAAGCATAAAATGGTGCAAATTCCTGCAAATATATCCCTGCAACTTGAGGTTTTGACCTTTAATAATCCAGAATTTGGCTCCTTGAATCTCTAAATATTTACTGTCGGCATTTGATGTCTTTTTGAACCATTAAAAAACAGGATTATTGGATTTATTTTTATTTATTTTTTTGCATTAAAAAAGTCACATTTCAACAATAAAATGCTGTAAAATCCTGCGAATATATCCATGCAACTTGTAATGCAAACTTGTAATGTTTTTTTGTGCTCCAGGACCTTCAAAAGTTCAGAATAATCCTCCTCAAATCTCTAAATATTTACTGTCGCCACCTTTTTTTTATTGTATGCCCATATTCACAAAACATTAACATCAAAATGTTTTAACATGTTAAAGAGAATGTACAGTCTTGAGAGTGAAAGTAACAGAGAAATTAGTGTAAAAATATATATATATAAAAATAGGTGAAGAATAATTAAAAGTACAATTACATCATCTTAGAGTAGTCTTTAAGTGTAGATTAAAACAAAAAGTGTAAATGAATGTCAAGGATGTTGTGTTAATTTAAGAGAGCTCTTTTATGTACTCCCAAAGGGGAGACCAAATTCACCAAAATCTATCAGATGTTTTATGTTTGTCATAGGTAAGTTTTTCTAATGGTAGCCATGTAGCAATCTGTGATATCCACATTTTAAAAGATGGAGCTCGTGATGCAGACCAGAGTAGCAAAATACTGTCGCCACATTTTTAAAATGACTAACCAACTCATGTATTTTTTAAGTCATTCAAAAGTATAGGATCAGTTTAAGATTTTTTTTTATTGAATTAATTTTTTTGCACTGAATAAACATTTCAACCATAAAAGGTTATAAATTCCTACAAATATACCTATGCAATTTGATATTTTGTGCTCCAGGACCTTAAATAATCCAGAATATGGCTCCTTGAATACTGTCGCCAATTGATGTATTTTTTTAAAGCAATTAAGAAGCAGAATAAAGTTGAGCAATTCTTTGCATTAAAAAAGAGAAAATTTTCAACTATAAAACATTGTAGATTCCTACAAATACACCCATGCAACTTTTTTTTTTTTTTTTTTGTTGCTGCAAGACCTTAATTCAGAATAATGATGCTCAAATGTCTAAATATTTGCTGTTGGCATCTGATCAGTGTCTTTTTAAAGCTATTAAAAAGAAGGATAAAGTTGAGGATTTCTTTTGCATTAAAAAAATAAATTACAAGCACAGTATGTTACCTGCAAATATACCCATACAACTTGATATTTTGTGTTGCAAGACCTTCAATAATTTACAAATGAATAATTTACTTTTACCAACTTGCGTTGTGAAAATGTAAACAATTATAAAGAAAAACAAAGTGAAGGAATGATTAATAAAAATCATACTATTTCTGCCATAAAATGTTGCATTTGAGGTTTTGTGCTGCAAGATCGTCAAGAATTCAGAATTTGACTCCTTGAATCTCTTAATATTTACTGTTGGCATATGATGTCTTTTTAAACCATTCAAAACAGGATAACGTTGAGGAACTTTTTGCATAAAAGTAGTCTCATTTCAACCCTAAAATGTTGTATATTCCTGCAAATATAGACATGCAACTTGTAATGCAACCCATGAAACTTGATGTTTTGTGCTGCAAGACCTTCAGGTATTCAGAATAATCCTCCTCAAATGTCTAAATATTTACTGATGTCTTTTTAAAGCGATTAAAAAAAAGCGTGTCCTCTGCTAATCGGCGGTGACGCGGCTGCGGCTGTAATGATGCATGTGTGTGTGTGTGTGTGTATATGAGTGATGGAGAGCATCAGCGCTGAACTTTAAAGACGCTCCATGATGAATCCCAGCCGCCGAATATGACTGTGTGACTTCAGCCAGATGGAGCGGTTGGTGCAAAAGCATGCTCCATCTGTCAGGCGCATGACACCTCCATTTCCGCGCAGCATTTTACATGCTTAATATTTCAGCTCGCCTTTGCTTCAAAGCAGCGGCTGACAGGTCGCATGTTTAGAAACGTCCCGACCTGTTTCTCTGATTTGACTGCCTTCGATGCGTGCTGAGAAACAGAGTTGCCAAGCCATTGCTTCTTACAGACACTCCATATCTCTAGGAGAGAGCTAAACAGTGTGCATTTCTGAAGTGAGTGTGTTTGACAAACCATCTGTAGAATCTCTCTCTCTCCCCATATGCATTGGACACTTAAAGGAGTTATGTTCCTTTATACACGGTGTATAGTGCGTCTCTGATGTCTCTATAGTGTGAAGTTTCAGCTCAAAATTGAATGGCTGCCTCCTTGTTTTCACCAGCTTGCAAATTATGTGTTTAATTGTGTTTTGTCACTTGTAACCGCTTGGAGGGGATCGGTAAAATGAAGTGCCAGATCAGATTTCAGAGGTTCCGGATCCAGCATGTTCCGGCACAAATTAAGCCCTGTGTGTGTGTATATATGTGTGTATATATATATATATATATATATATATATATATATTAGGGGTGTAACGATACACTCAGCTCACGATACGATGTGTATCACGATATAATGTTCACGATTTGATATGTATCACGATATTTGGAATAAAAATTGAAAATTAAACTGAAATGCAAATTTTACCAAGTAAACTATTTTTTATCTATTTCTTTTGTTTCAACTTGTTAAACTGAACCTTCTTTTAGAAAATAAATTAAACAGGCCTGTCTCTGGAAAATAAAACAATTTAAAAACTTCTTAAAAAATATTATTGAAATGACAGAGACAAAATTAAGGAACAATTTAAGTAAAGGTGCAAAAAAAATAAATTTTTTTTCTATTCAATTGAATTTAACAGTAAGAGCTTAAGGCTTTGCTTGGTCACTTGCGTTTTTTGTGTGTGCAAAAAAAATCCACATTTCCAGGTAATCAGCAGTTCTATAAGATAATCCTGAACTGATGTGTCTCTGTCTGAGAGGTTTTTATGGATGGCTGTCTTCATGTTGGGCATGATGAGTGACAGGGTGGCCGTCTTTTCATTACACAGGACAGTCGTGGCTCTTTTCAGCAGTTTAGGCAGGTTTACTATTTCTTCGGCGTCGCTGATGTCGGCGCTATCAAGTGTATCATGTTGACGTGCATTTTTGTGTACCTCTGTACTCAAAAGGGTTAATGCTCGTCCTAATCATAACTCTAAAATGCGATATGATTGTTTAAATAATGTGTACGTTTTCGGTTTCATTTCCACTGCTAAGTGCTGTTCATACTTCCCACGCGGCTCCTGAAAGATCACTCTGTTCCACAAACTGAATGTTGTTTACTACTTTATTACCTGTTCCTCACAACCTGCAGGTTCTGTTCACTGAAGCAGACGCGCGCGTATGGCAAGCCGTTTTAGCATTTAAACCTTTGTTCTGGCTATACATAAATATATGTAATTCATATTTAATTAAATTCATTTAGAGATATCTCTAATTATATTTTGACTAGTCGAATTATAATTATGACTAGTCAAAATATAATTAGAGATATCTCTAAATATATTTATGGATAGTCAGATCAAAGGTTTAAATGCTAAAGCGGCTTGCCATACGCGCGCGTCTATCATAGTCCGCCCTCTGTAGTAACAGCTCACGGTCAGCTCATGTCATGTGTGATTTTGCGGCTGCCAATACATCATTATATGAAGACAGAATGATATTTTAGGGTGAATTGTACCTTATAAATACAGTATGTGAATCTTTCAACACCATTAGGAGGTATCCCTGTCGCTGTGCAAAGTATGTAAATCACTGTGAAGACTTTAAAACTTAGGATGTTTGACCCAGTATGCGTGTCAAAAAGCGGACGAGTCTAAAGCAATGACTGTAAAACCGAAATGTTGCCAGACGTCTGATTTTGAGAGGATGGGCCATCCTCTATTTCAGCTCCACTCATCTTGGTCTGCTAACATTACTGCTGCTGCAATCTGAACTCACGTGCGACAGCAGGTGGAACGTAGCTCACGTGCAAACAGCTCAACTAATAAGAGAAAACGGACGTCATATCGTAATCAAATCGTCATAATGCCACGATGCATATTGTGACATTTTTGCATCGCAATAAATCGTACAACGATAAATCGTTACACCCCTAATATATATATATATATATATATATATATATATATATATATATATATATATATATATATATATATATATATTGATTATATATTGATTTTCCCATGTTGTCACAGAAGGGAAGCAGTGTGTTTGAGCTTATCCTTCAATACTATTCCACAGTTGTGCCTCATATTAACTCAAATGTTGTCAATTAGCCAATCAGAAACCTCCAAAACCTTGACATCATCATCTGAGCTTTATCAGAGGCAGAATAATCTTATTTTGTGTAAACTTGACTTTCAAGAAAAGTTATAACAATTTTTCTATAAACTATAAAAATTTCCCTCTTATTATTCTGTTATTAAGCAGAACAGAAACAAATCTGATCATCCTAACGTGCAGACTATATGGCTAATATGTTGTTTAAATACAGTAAATTAAATAAAAACAATGGAAACATAAAAAATATAAGCTTTAGATGAAATGTTGTAATGTTTACCACAAACTACGCCTGAATATAAATGTATTATCTTTCTATTCCTAAAGATGTTCAGTGACCAAACTCTTACTTTAATGCAGATAAAACTGCTTTGTTTAATGGCACCAATAATAATTGTCTATATTTACTGAGAAATGGATCAAAATAGTATTTTTTTTTTTAAATGGTGTGTTTGTTTACTCTGAGCACTGTATATACAGTTGAAAGCAGAAGTTTACATGTACTCTATAGAAAGGAACATAACCATTTAGAAAAAAATGTCTGAGGTAAATCACACTAAACGTTTACTATTTTAGGTTCATTAGGATTACCTAAATGATTTACTTTTGTGTAACTGAGTCAGATTTGTAGGCTGTCTTGCTCGCACAAGCTTTTTCAACTCTGCCCACAAATGTTCTATAGCAGTGGTTCTCAAACTGTGGTACGTGTACCACTAGTGGTACGCAGCCTTCCTTCTAGTGGTACGCGGAGGAATGAAATATGTCATGTACATGCTACACAAATTTCAAAATTGATCAAAAATGATGTATATAATATGTCATATATGACACATAGCCTATATTTCTGATGTAATCTGCCATGTTTTTTAACTGTGCAGAGTTGTAGCTGCTTTACTGGGCCTACTGCGCTACTTTATTTCAATACTGCTCATTTTGGTGGTACTTGGAGAGACAATTTTTTTCTGAGGTGGTACTTGATGAAAAACGTTTGAGGACCACTGTTCTATAGGATTGAGATCAGGGCTTTGTGATGGCCACTCTAAAACATTCACTCTGTTGTTCTTAAAGCACATGTGAACTTATTTGACAGTATGCTTAGGGTCATGGTCTGTTTGGAAGACCCATTTGTGGCCAACTTTTAATTCCTGGCTGATGTGTTGAGATGTTGCTTCAGTATTTCTCCATAATGTTCTGTCTTCATGATGCCATCTATGCTGTGAGGTGGACCAGTCCCTCCTGCAGCAAAACAGCCCCACAACATGATGCTGCCGCCCCCATACTGCACAGTTGGGATGGTTTTCTAGGCTTGTGCACTTTTCCCTTTGTCCTCCAAATGTAACACTGCTCATTATGGCGAACAGTTCAATCTCAGCTCCATCAGAGCACAGGACATGTGTCCAAACATCAGTCTTTCCCCAGTGTCATTCAGCTAATGGTAATCTGGCTTTGTTGTTGATTCTGGCTTGTTGATTTCTCCATGTTGTCACAGAAGGAAGCAGTGTGTTTGAGCTTATCCTTCAATACTATTCTACAGTTGTGCCTCATATTAACTCAAATGTTGTCAATCACCCAATCAGAAACTTCCAAAACCCTGACATCATCATCTGAGCTTTATCAGAGGCAGAATAATCTTATTGTGTGTAAACTTGACTTTCAAGAAGAGTTAGAACAATTTCTCAAACAAATCTCTCTCTCATTATTCTGTTATTAAGCAGAACAGAAACACATCTGATCATCCTAAATTACCTAAAAGAGAAAGAGTTCAGTCACAGTAACATCTGACCTGTTTTTAAATGGTGATGTGCCTTTTCATACAGTGGATGTAAACTTCTGGCTTCAACTGTCTGCTACATTTAGAGCCATTTCATTGGCAGTGCAGCGGCTGGTATTTAAATGTTTCTGTCGTGATTGGTGCAGACAGATAAATAGCTTGTCGCTGGAATCTTGTCGCGTGTTGTTAGCACATGGTGTAAATAACACCGATGATAAATGCAGTCAAAGCACCGCCGTCAGCTTGCCTGTCTCCACCGTGACACTTGAGAGCGAGTGTTTGCGTTAACGTTTTAGCTGGATGTTTTACACACCTTGAGCTGTCAGGTTTGCTCCGTCTCGTATGCGCTAGCGCTGTCAGATGCTAATGCAGACGGACATCCCAGCAGGTGGAGCGCGTCCGTTCACTCCACAAACCTCATTTTACAGCTATTATGGAAATGACTCTTCCGGGGCATGAATACAGCGCTATGAAGAGCCTCTGGATTAATGTCTGTTCAGACGTTTAGATCTGAATCTGACTGTGATGAGGCCTCGCGTCTGCAGAATGGAAATTAATGTGTGACTGAAGAGTTTTAATGGACTGAGAACTTACTGTGGCATGATAACCAGAGTTTAGACATTTTTATATTACAGGACTGTCAAATGCTTGATTCTGATTGGCTAATGAAGGCTTGTTCTATGTTATTTTCAGATAAACGTACGGAAAAAGTAGTTCCGGCAGGTTTTGAGCGCATTACAGCCTGATATCACAATGCTGATCATATAATTTCAGTGATTTCACAGCTAGATGCTAATGGTCTAATCTGATTCAATGATCTATGCTAAGCTAAGCTAAAAGTGCTACGGTCACATCTTGTTATTTTTCTGTTGATGCTTGATTCTGATTGGCTGATGAAGATTCATTTTTATGTGTGCTATTATTTTCAGACAAGCGCACCGTTAAAGTAGTTCCGGCAGGTTTTGAGCACATTACAGCTCCATATCACTACACAAAATGATTTTAGTTATTTTACAAATAGATGCTAACGGTCTAATCTGATTCAATGATCTGAGCTAAGCTAAAAGGGCTCCCGTCAGACCTGGTTTTATTTCTGTTGATACCTGATTCTGATTGGCTGATGATGGCTCAATTTTAAGGTGTGTTGTTATTTTCAGATAAACGTAGATATAAAGTAGTTCCAGCAAGTTTCAAGCACATTACAGCTCCAAATCACTTTGCTGAATGATTTGAGCTATTTTAAAGCTAGATGCTAATGGTCTAATCTGATTTAATGATCTAAGCTAAGCTAGAAGTGCTGCCGTCAGAAGGTTAATTTTTAAGATGTGCAGTTATTTTCAGATAAACACAGAGATAAAAGTAGTTCCGGCTGATTTTGAGCGCTTTACAGCTCCAGATCACTTCGCTGATTATTTTAATGATTTGAGTTATTTCACAGCTAGATGCTAACGGTCTAATCTGATTCATTGATCTAAGCTAAGCTAAAAGGGCTCCCGTCAGACCTGGTTCTATTTCTGTTGATACCTGATTCTGATTGGTTCAATTTTAAGGTGTGTTGTTGTTTTCAGATAAACGCAGATATAAAGTAGTTCCGGCAGGTTTTGAGCGCTTTGCAGCTCCATATCACTTGGCTGAATGATTTGAGCTATTTCACAGCTTGATGCTAATGGTCTAATCTGATTCAATAATCTAAGCTAAGCTAGAAGTGCTGCCGTCAGAAGGTTAATTTTTAAGATGTGCAGTTTTTTCAGATAAACACAAAGATAAAAGTAGTTCCGGCAGGTTTTGAGCACTTTACAGCTCCATATCACTACAGTGATTATTTTAATGATTTGAGTTATTTTACAGCTAGATGCTAAGGGTCTAATCTGATTCAATGATCTATGCTAAGCTAAGCTAAAAGGGCTCATGTCAGACCTGGTTCTATTTCTGTTGATACTTGATTCTGATTGGCTGATGAAGGTTCATTTTTAAGGTGTACAGTTATTTTCAGATAAACGCACAAAGTAGTTCTGGCAGGTTTTGAGCTCTTTACAGCTCCAGATCACTACGCTGATTATATTATTGATTTCAGTGTTTTCACAGCTAGATGCTAATAGTCTAATCTGATTCAATGATTTATGCTAAGCTTAGCTAAAAGTTCTCCCGTCAGGTTATAATTTGGTTGATACTTAATTTTGACTGGCTGATGAAGGTGCATTCTAAGATGTGCCGTTACATTCAGATAAACGCACAGATAAAGTAGTTCCCACATGTTTTGAGCACTTTACAGCTCCACATCACTCCGCTGAATGATTTCAGTTATTTCAGAGTTAATTTAGCAATAAAAGAGTAAAGTTTGGATGTTAAATGCTTATTTTGATTGGCAGAAATATTTTTAAGTAAACACACAGTTAAAGTAGTTCCGGCAGGTTTCATCTCAGCTCCATCTCTGACTGATATTTGCTCCAGTTTATCTGGAAGTGATGATTACATCCTCTTTTGTTTCTCTTTGACTGGAAACGCGGCTTTATTTGCTAATATTTAATGAGATGTTCTAGTTTTGTGCATAAGTCTAATTGGCATCTTGAAATGGAAACAGCTCGTGTGTTATGATGATCTTTGGTACTGCTGTTTTTGTCCTGTTCCCATACGGTGGTGTTTGCATGACGCTCCAGAAGTGCTCGAGGGAATACTGTGGTTTTATCATGATTTAAAAAGCTTGGCGCCGTCACGCCGCTGTCTTGTTAGTGTGTGTTGTGCGTCCCGAGGGCTGTGTGTGAATGGGTGGCCGGTGTTTCTGCACAGCTCCAGGTCTTTTTCTGAGTGTGTGAATGAGCGATCGGCTGGAGGCTCTTGGCAGGACTTTAGTGTCTCTCTGTGGGCAACAGTCATTGAAACACATCTCACACTCCTGTTCATGCATGAGCACAAGATGGAGGAGTCACGGCGTGCGGGAGGAGACACACACGCACACACACAAGCATCCTCTTCATTTTACCCTTTCTTTCCTTTCTGCACCCATCAAACTTTGGCAGAGGCTTATGCAACATCCTTATTGTCGACGACACTTTCATTTCAGATGGGTTCTTCTTTGGTTGCATGAATAAAAAATCAATCAATAAATGTTTTAAGGAGCGCCGCATTAATTGTAAATAGAGAAAGCTTTTAAAATGGGTCGCCATGGCGATAGGAGTATAAACACAGGGAACCTTAGGGGAGTTCAGTTCCTTTTTATTAGCATTCTGCTGTATTCAAGTTGCTTTAGAGAGAAAAGCACTCGGAGAACAGGCCAATGTGGAGCGGCACTGGAATAAAAGGTGAGGAAGAAGTTTGGAAAGGAACTATCTGTGCTTATTAATGAGGATTAAGGGAATATTTCACCTAAAAAAGAGAATAGAGTCATCCTCAGTTCATTACTTTTTTTCTATCGCAGTGTTGGATAGGGACTTTTATTTTGAAACTTGTATCATCAAAGTAACCCATACACCACCCGGGCGTTAACGCTTGTCTTCAGAGATATTTGCACTAGATCTATGCCAACGGTTTCCAACAGGGGGGTCTCGGCCCACAAGGGGGCCTCAGTGAGCATTGTGGGGGGTCGCGTACATATTTTAAAAAAATTCTTAGCGGTGGATAATTAGGAGAATGATCATGCTGCCTTAGTTTACTTTATCTCCTAGCTCAGTGGTCCTCAAACATCGGTCTGTGGATCAATTGGTACCGGGCCGCACAATAAATTGTATATATGTATACAATAAATAATAGTTTTATTTATTATCTGAGTCTGAACAATCTTTTATTTTGAAAAATGACTGTATTCTCTCAGTTACATCTCGGTCACTTGAGCACCCAAATTTAACACACAAGCAGCAAAATGAGTAAGAAACAGACGTCTTTGGAAAATTTCTCTGCTAAGAGGAAAATGGCCAGTGAATGACCCGCGAACTGCCAAGGAATGGATTCGCAACCTACTTGTCAACAAATTAGGTGGATCCACCATGGCTGTGCAAGAAGATCAACTGGTGGAGATCGCAAATAATGGCAGCCTTTAGGGGGCATTCGCATATCGCAGATTTCTAGAGTTTGCACAAGTTTACTGCTGTTTCCAATGGAGGTGCGCGGCTTGTGCGGACAAGTGGCATGACGTGCTCGCACCATTAAAGCCCAGGCTGCGAGCACAACGCAAGTCACGTGACAAGAATTGACCAATCAGCTTCAGCTTGTATGGAATATTTACATTTCGGTAAGACTAATCAGGCCCGTAGCCAGCCTGATGAAAGGGTTGGGGGTTTTTTCTCAAAAAGTGGACTTTTTTCAGTTTTACGCCTTAGTTTCTATTTAACTATGAGATTTAAATACTGCATTTTAGTGAAATGCTTTTGCTGGATTAGCTAGTCAGATGTCATCATAACCACACTTTTTTAATGTACTAAAATATTTCCTAAATAATATAAATAATACATAATAAATAATAAATAAAAATACAAATTTATAACATCATATATCATTAGGAAAAAATAGCAATCTGTTAAAAAAACTGTAGCCTACTGTCATTTATTAGACAAAAAACAAACTGGCCAGCACATTCAACTGTCCTCAGTCACATTTGGCCATTTCAATAAAAAAATAATAATTGAACATAATAATAATAATAATAATGATATCACAATAATAATGAATTCTTCAGAAATTTTCTAGCTTCTTCTGGAAAGAAATAGTACATTTGACAATTGGATAACAACAATAGTCTAAATATATTTAAATTAATTTAATATGGTCCACTTCTGGTGCTTCACACCTTTTTATTGCTCATTTTTATTTCAAGAAAAAGGTCCAAGATTTAGAATAAAAGTTCCCTGTAAAATGTTTTCTCTGTTCTCCGTTCACCTGAACCGCATGTGTTTGGACTGTGGGGGAAACCGGAGCACCCGGAGGAAACCCACACCAACACGGAGAGAACATGCAAACTCCACACAGAAATGCCAACTAAGCCGAGGATCGAACCAGCAACTGCGCCACTGCTTCGCCTATATAATAAATTTATTATATAATATTAAATTACCTGAAAAAATTAAAAGGAAGGACAAATTCTGGACCTTTTTGCCATGGGGGGTGGTTCGTTCGAACTACTCGAACCCCTCCTGGCTTCGGGCATGCTAATTTTCTTAGATAAACATTGAACACACAAACACTGGAGTGCTTTGTACTTTTCTTCATGACTAAAGCTTGCATCAGAGCGACAGCAGTGTTTTGTCAGCTTTTCATACTCTAAGAAAACTGTTGATGGTCGCTTAGCAACCTACGAAACCCCCGCCCACCCCCGTCCTGTAAAATTGTCAAGCGTTGTCCACTCCTCAGTGATAAAAAGGTTGAGAAGCACTGCCCTAGCTGACCAAAAATGCACAAATTTGTAATCTGTCCTCCACAAAAAAAAGATTGATTCGCTGCAGCAATCCTCACACTAATTGATAGAGCATAACAAATAACATACTAGTAGTAAACTGTAATAGACTATATTAACATTTTCTCTTATACACCAGTGTTATTGAATTTCATTCATTCATTCATTCATTTTCTTGTTGGCTTAGTCCCTTTATTAATCCGGGATCGCCACAGCGGAATGAACCGCCAACTTATCCAGCAAGTTTTTACACAGCGGATGCCCTTCCAGCCACAACCCATCTCTGGGAAACATCCACACACACACACTTATACACTACGGACAATTTAGCCTACCCAATTCACCTGTACCACATGTCTTTGGACTGTGGGGGAAACCGCAGCACCCGGAGGAAACCCACGCGAAGAACATGCAAACTCCACACAGAAATGCCAACTGAGCCGAGGTTCGAACCAGCGACCTTCTTGCTGTGAGGCGACAGCACTACCTACTTCGCCACTGCCTCGCCCTATTGAATTTCAAAAAGGGTTATGTATTTTAGTTACAAATGGCCTGCTGATGTTTTGCTTTTATATTTTACATTAGGCTATTATTTGTGCACAAACATATCTAGATATAGTAATAAACATACTGTTTGTTAAAAAACTAATTTTTTTTCATCATTACTGCAAACTTAAATGAGCGATAATATTATTAAATGTGGAGGGGGGGCTTAAAATATTTTCCAGGGAAAGAGGGGGTCTTTGGCAAAAAAAAGTTTGGGAACCACTGGTGTTTGCTATAGACTGGAGGAACTATGACGTCACTTTGTAGGCTAATCGGCTAATCGGCTGCTAGCATAAAACTGGTTCCCTCGTGAAAATCCCTATGGGATTTTCCCATAGGCTTTTCGAAAATTGCAAATAATAAGCTCAGTGTAAATGTAATCGAATCGAGGATTTGGAGGATCGTGACACCCTTAGTATCTTCATAATATCGTTTAATTAAAACAAATGATCAACAAATGAATCTGTCTCGACGGTCTGTACAAGTGAAGGAATTGTCTACACACAATCTGAATTCCCAATTAGAAAAACACTACAAACTATAAAATACTATTCATGAAAATACCTAAATAACAGATAAATCCAAACGGCCAACACAAGCGAGCTGCGCTCCAGACCAGATCAGCTCCATGACGTATAATGCCTCCGACACCGCCTGTAGTCCCATTTAGCAACTTGTTAGCAACCGTCTTTTAAAAGAAGCGTAACCAATAAAAATTCAAGAGTGTGCTGTAACTGATGTGTTTTATGTCGTAGAGTAAAAAGTGAAAATATCTTGAGTTTGTGTTGGCCACGAACCTTATTTAAGCGATTTTACTGAAACCCCATTGAAAAAACCCATTGACTTTGGGATGAACTGCTAAAATGCTAACTCACTTCCAGGTATTTGCATACAAATTGACGTCATAGTTCCTCCACTCTATTGTTGTCTATTGAAAGGAATGCATCAGTAGAGCCACCATCTTGGTACAGGGTAGTGCTCTTTTGTAATGATTGTGCCAAGGTGCAGTGGCAGATTAGCAATTGGGATCCATCGATATATACACATCTATGATCCGGAGTTTTCCCGAGACACATGCTTTCCCCTTTTAAGTTACGCAGGGAGCGATTTGTTAGTGAATGATTATATTAATGACTGAAATATTCATAGTAGTATACGTTACTTCAAAAGCTAACGTTCACTTAGCTGACATTAATACACGCTTCTGGAATCTTGTCATATTTCATTTTGATTTTCTTTGCTTCAACAAAACTAGCATCAGCCTAGAATTTAGTGCGGGTTGGTGCTCCTTATGGCCAATGCATAAGAGACTGTATTATCATCAATAACGTTATTTATTGAGCATACATATTTATTTCCCCGCCCCTGTACGTGCTAATTTACCTGTTCATGCTGTTTATACTACACATTGGCTATCAGTAACATTTAAAAATGTGGTCCTGTTTGAAAGAGTTTGAGAGCAGGATATATAAGGGCCGGTTTTATGAGGAGTCTGTGTTTTAGTATGCTAATTCCCCGTGAGTGAGATGCTGCTATCGCTCGTCTTCATCTTTTTGATCCCTGTGTACACTCTGTGCGTTAAATGAAGCCAGGAGAGACAGAATGGAGAGGATAGGGCTCTTTTTGATGTATTGTCACTCTTTGTTCTCCACAGAAGTGGTTAATCACACTGCCGTCGCATCGTATGAGACATTATTCGCTTCAGCTCGTCTTTGAGGAGCTCGATGTCCTGAAATAACACCAATACAAGCGCAGCAGAGTAAGCATGGGGCGATCACCGAAGGTTTACCGCTGTTTGGAAATTTGTGGTATTCAGTTAAAGCCAAAATGATTGGCTCTCCTGTGAGTTTTATTTTCTTTTTCTAATATAAGAGGTCAGAATGTTGAGGCTGAGATTAAAGGCAGAAATGAGCAGGACAGCTGTATGTACAGATGCAAACACCTGTGAGACGCTTGAAAGATGAGCGCCCAGAAAATGCCATCTCTGTGCCATCTGCCTATCTGTGCCAGACGCCATCCTGGAGGAAATCCAACACTATCGGGCCACTGGAATAGAAGAGGCTCCTCTTAAAGGGGTAGTTCACACAAAAATGAAATGTACTTAGCCGATAAGTGCGGCTTTTAGCTTTCGTCCTGTTATTATAAGACTTTTTTAATCCTATGATCAAAATAAACAGAAAAGGCGAGCGCTGGGGATTATTCCTGTTGTACCATATATTCAATTCACCGTTACTTGTATAGCACTTTTACTATGTAGATTGTGTCAAAGCAGCTTCACATAGGAGATCATAGTAAATTGCTATCGTGTAGTTGAGTTTTCAGTATTGAAGTTCAGTTCAGTTCAGTGTGGTTTAATAATCACTACTGAGAGTCCAAACACTGAGGAGCAAATCCATCGATGCGCAGATCTACAGATCATGAACCATCTAAGCTAGTAGCGACAGCGGCGAGGAAAAAACTTCACCAATTGGCGAAGGTGAAGAAATAAAAAACCATGAGAGAAACCAGGCTCAGATGGGCACGACTATTTCTCCACTGGCTAAACGTCTTGTGCAGAGCTGCAGTCCAAGTGCCAGACTATAACCGTACTGATCAGTAAACCCAAAACCGAGATGCGTATACCCAGCCGTGACTTCAGTGTACTCATAGGCAGAGGGTGAACAAACTCCAGGGTAAAGCTAATCTATGCGCTGCCCTTTAATGCATTTAAAGTTTATTTTATAATATTATATATATTATATAAGGTCTGTTTATTTATTTTTTATTATTAATTTTATTGAATAATTTAATTAAAATTATTCTGTTCATCAAGGTGGCATTTATTAAATATATATAAAAAGATTATACATATTTATTATATATTTTTTATTACTTGCTGTATGCAGTTTTAAATAAAATTATTACTCCTTATTGCTTTACCATTAATAATAATAAAAATAACAATAATAATAATTAATATTAGAGTGATTTCTGAAGGATTGTGTGACTCTGAAGACCGAAATAGTTGCTGAAAATTCATCATTAAATCACTGGAATAAATTATTAAATTAAATTATTAAATAAATTAAACTACTTTTAAACCGTTATTTTAAAGTGCAACCACATTTCACAAATTTTACAATTTCTTCTGTATTTTTGATGAAATAAATGCAGCCTTGGTGAGCAGGAGAAGCTTATTTTAAAACATTTAAAAACCCTACTGCCCCCAAACTTTTGCCCGGTAGTCTATATAATTATAATAATAATATAAATTGTATATATTATATTATATTTTACATTAATGGTAGCCTTTTGTCTAACAAACAAAAATGTGTTTAATAATAGCCACTGCCCTACCTGATGCAGCAAAATCCTCCTTTCAGATCTGGCATTAAAAGTGTTGATGTTGTTAAATTGCAAAAATGTGTCAAGAATCCAAAATAATTCTCTTTTTCACTAGGCCAATCAAAAACCGAACTTGTAATTCAGCAATAAATATTTGACCTTTAAAATGTAAAACTCCAAACGATTGCCTGAACAAGATTACCACACTAGGCTGACGACGTTACATCGAAAATACCAATTTAATTTGATGCTGAAAATTTGTTAAATCAGAATAATATGTCAATATACTTCTCTCGTAATACTCATTTGTCATTTTATTATGTACTTGACCAGCAAATCAGAATAGTCCTCTGGCCAGCAGTTTTGTTTTGGTTTTCAGAGCTGCTGTGAACTCCATTAATAAACAGTGCTTATCAGTGCAATGTGCGGGGTTGGACAGTTCCATTTTTGTGCTGAGGGGAAGTTTAAATTTGATTGACAAACTTACAATAGCTAAAGTGTTCTGTTAATCATCAACATTAAATTACATTCATATTCCGCCTTACCCCTGTTACATGTTTTCAATGCATTTTTTTTTTTGCTGCTATCTCAGTGCTGGCCAGGGCGAGGCTAAGCCTTCCCTTGCCTTACACACGCTCCGCCTATGAGTTTGTTCAAACTATATATTTAAAATAAACTAAAACGACTCAAGTCTTGAGTTTTTTTTAAATTAACATTCTAGATTTTTGACTATACCGTATAATACAACAAAGGTCAAGATTCACCCAACAGAAGGGTAAAATACAGTGTAATGAACAGTAATAGTGCAATAATAACACTGTAAAAAAATCTGTAATTTTACGGTTTATTTCCAGCAGCCGGGGTGCCTAAATTTTTTTTTTTAAATAACAGCTGTTAAATTACAGAAATTTACCGTAAAATAGCAGATATTAACTTACAGAAATTTACCGTAAAATAGCCGGTATTAAATTACAGAAATTTACCGTAAAATAGCAGATATTAACTTACAGAAATTTACCGTAAAATAGCCGGTATTAAATTACAGAAATTTACCGTAAAATAGCCGGTATTAAATTACAGAAATTTACCGTAAAATAGCAGGTATTAAATTACAGAAATTTACCGTAAAATAGCAGATATTAAATTACAGAAATTTACCGTAAAATAGCAGGTATTAAATTACAGAAATTTACCGTAAAATAGCAGATATTAAATTACAGAAATTTACTGTAAAATAGCAGGTATTAAATTACAGAAATTTACCGTAAAATAGCAGGTATTAAATTACAGAAATTTACCGTAAAATAGCAGGTATTAAATTACAGAAATTTACCGTAAAATAGCAGGTATTATATTACAGAAATTTACCGTAAAATAGCAGGTATTAAATTACAGAAATTTACCGTAAAATAGCAGGTATTAAATTACAGAAATTTACCGTAAAATAGCAGGTATTATATTACAGAAATTTACCGTAAAATAGCTGGTATTAAATTACAGAAATTTACAGTAAAATAGCAGGTATTAAATTACAGAAATTTACCGTAAAATAGCTGGTATTAAATTACAGAAATTTACAGTAAAATAGCAGGTATTATATTACAGAAATTTACTGTAAAATAGCAGATATTATATTACAGAAATTTACAGTAAAATAGCAGGTATTAAATTACAGAAATTTACCGTAAAATAGCAGGTATTAAATTACAGAAATTTACCATAAAATTGCAGGTATTAAATTACAGAAATTTACCATAAAATAGCATGTATTAAATTACAGAAATTTTTCTGGTGAATTTCTGTAATTTAATATCCATTATTTTACAGTATATTTATGTAACCCCAGCTGCTGGAAATAAACCGTGAAATTACGTATTTTTTTTCCTGTGTAGGTATAAAATCAGGATTAAATCATATCTGATAAGGTCTCTCTGATATTTGACCAGATTGGTACAGTTTTCTTATTGGCATCATTTATTTCTGCTGTGGTATATTACAGACTAATAATATCCAGTAGGTAGAGTTTCCGAGAAAGACCAACGAGTAGATGGATCCAGACAGTTTATTGGGAAAACTTAAGTTAAAGGTGCAGTATGCAAGTTTGACACCCAGTGGTTGAACTAGATATTGCATTCAGTGTTATATGCTAATTATGTGAGTTTGAAGGCCATTTCACATCACATTTATTGCCACACTACTGAAAGCAGCAGCAGATTGTTCACCACAGATCTGGAAAACAAAATAAAGCATCTGAAACAGAACGTCAGAACTGAGACTCAGTGCAAACCAACACATATCAGTGATCCAGCATCTACATTTGTGAGTGCACTATTCTGTGCTTCTGAATGGCTGAATTTGCATTTCTGTCCTGTTTCGTCTGCTGCAAACAGCCCAGTTATTTACCACTACAAATCTTGTCTCGTAGCGTGTTGTTAGGACACGGGGTTACAATAGCCGCTTTTCCACTATCGTGCTGAATCGTTCTTTAAACAGAACTGTTCCATTCCGTGCCAAACCGGGCCAGACAGAACAGATACGGTTTCATTTTCCACTGTCGTGCTGCGACAAAGCTCTTTAAAACATTACACAAAACGCATCAGTAGTTTCCTTGGTAACTATTTTTTTTTTTCATAAAAGCAAAAGCAACCATGTGACTAAACACTGTTATGCCGCTCTATCAAATAGGGGTGCTAAATGTGCACCCTTATTTATTTATATGTTGCGCAGCTCTGGCTAAATTTTATTTGGAGGGAAAATGACCAAAATGTAACGTGATGATTGAAAATAATTGGAGGGGAAATAAATAATATTTAAAATCTCTGAACATAACAGAAAAATAAACAATGATAAGACAACAATAATAGTGCATTTGCATTATATAATTTTGGACAGGCCTTGTCAAAGGTGAGCGGGCACTTTCACTAATAAAAACACAGCACATAAATATTTCATTTTTATCAATTAATTAAATTACACTGCGTTTTTATATCAAAAGTTGATAATGATATAAAATATACTACATTTTGATGGTAAAATGAAACCAATTAAGCGATGGCTGTTATTTGTTTTACTATTCAAACATTAAATAACGAATGCAGCAAGTGAAAAAAACGAATATGAAACAACACATATATCGCAGGATTTAAAGCATATAAAGCACTATTATATTTAGCAAAATGCTGCTCTATTATCTTTTTATTTTGATCATTTTATTTTCATTATTATAATTATTTTTGTGTTCATAATTAACTAACAAGCTGTAGGCGAATTATTGCTAGACGTTTTAGAAAATATTTGCGTAGCTATATTAAAGATCACCACAAAAAAACAAAAACACAGAAACATGTTACATGCCTCATAAATGTCATATAACTTATGTATAACTGAATCATATAATTGCCTATAGCTGAAATGATGAAAATTGCTCATTTTATTTTTATAAGACATTTGTCAAAACGTATTGATATTTTTTGAGTAAAAGCAATACTGACATTTAAGAATCCATATTTATTTAATTCATTCATTCTTTTGACTTGTTTATTAGTGCATATGCTATAATATAAATCATACAACAGTAGCTACCTTGGACAGTTACAGTGCCGCTCCGTAAAGCTTTCAAGCTAAGTCTTTTGGACTGCCGACATTACAACACGAACACGCCGTCCTTCAGGTGGTCTCGCCGTTATTAACAAGCTGTCCTGGCTTTGAATTAAAAAGTGCAATTATTTCCTCGTTGTTTAAAGAGTCTGCAAGTTCGTGCTTCATGGGTGATGTTGTTGTGGAACTTGGACATCGACGATGCACAGCGTGATTTTATTCGCTTTATTCGATGCGCAGCAGGAAAAAAAGTCAGCAGCGCAAGTCGTTGGCATGTCTCTCCCGGATCAGAGCGAGTTTTGTGCTGTGGAATACAGCGCTGCGTGCAATAAACTCACATTCAGGCAGGCGAAGTAGGTCTGTATTCAAGTCAATAAAATAATAACTTTAATGAATAAAATATCTTCGTAAGAATGTGATGAGTTATTCACTTCTCTGCCAGAGACTGCTCTATGGTTTTAAAACCCTTTTCAAACTGTATCGTTTAGACCTGGATCATTATTTTATATTAAATGTACTGTAGTTTATTGAGGATGTCTGATGGCTAGCGCGCTTCTGCTGAGCCAGCTGTGGTAGCTTAGCAACCGAGTCGCGACGTCAACACACAGAATCTGTCAGCACAGTTCAGCACGGTTGTCTAACCGTGCCGAGAATTCCGGGCCGAGAACGGTTTGTAATCGTGCCGCGCCGTTCCAGGCTCAGTGGAGAAACAACCGTAACCGTACCGAAGTGTTCTTAGAACGGTTTGGCACGATAGTGGAAAAGCAGCTAATGTAACCTGCTCATCTAGTGTTTACACTCGTAATATTTATATTATTTGCTAATTAATAAACACCTCATGTGGAACTCTGAATCTGCATCTCATTTCAGAGTCTGCTACAGTCCACCAGAGGTGTATACTCTGAGAGCCTCCTTGACTGAATGAATAAAATACGCTGTTTTCCATCAAGGCAACCTTAAGTGCTGAAATATAATGGGCTAAACTGTCATTGGGTGGGTTAAATGACCGAAACAAAGACAGCCGTTCCAGCACGTATTGCACATTACCAAAGCAGAATATCTGACTTCAGCATTGCTTATCATTCAAACAATAATGTTCACTGTGCATGTTTCTGAAATATCTGCACACATATTATGCTGTTTACATACTGTAGAAGAGTCAAACACTCACACACAGCACTTTTAACTCGTCCCAACACAAATCATTTTTGTGGAACCCAGCATTATTTACAGTGTACACCTCTGATCTATGTTTTTGTGCTTTAGAAAAATGCAGACTGAAGCTCATACATTTCCAATGAGCCTGTGTTGCAAGCTTGTTTACATAAGACGCATTAAATATCTATAATTTACTGTTTTGACACAAGTCTCGCTACAGACGAGCTGATTAGCGCTGCAAGCTTTACTTTTCTCTCAATGAACGTGCCATCTGTATACTGGATCAAGATTGACAGCTCTTATTTTCTACATGGACGGACGACTGAGTCAATCTAGACTCCCGCAATTTGATCGTCCAGTCACCAGGCGTCTGTCCAAACCCCTTGATGTCATTTGAACATGCTTACACGCTCTCAGCAGATGATAAGGATGCTCATACTGTGGCTTAAAGGGCTTCTGTTTTATCTCTTTTACTAGATGTAAGTCTTTGTTGTCAGAAGTTTCAGCTCAAAATACACATCAGATTATTTATTATGCAATGCTGAAAATGCCCATTTTAGGGTCAGAGGAAAGTATGGCTGCATTTGTAGCCTGTGCCTTTAAATCAGAGGTTATATGCGGGACATATGCGGCCCGCTGAACACTTTCATCCAGCCCGTGAGGGAGTTTTTAAAATGCTGCTTCTGAGAAACGGTTTGGTTCAGAATTAGTGAATTAATGATGCAATTACAAGTGAACGCCATGTGATGGCAGTATTGCACGTGGTACAGTTAGCGCAACCAGTAGAATTAGAACACACTCTCGGATATTAAAAAGGTAACAACTGAAAATGAGTCTGAATGAGTCAAAAAATTTGACTATGAATGTGGTGTGTTTAAGGAAGAATGGACAACAAAATACTTCTTCACCAATATCAGACAGAAAGCGGTACATGTAGGTCTAATTTGCCAAGAAAGTCTTGTTGTTTTTAAAGACTACAACCTAAGAGGCTGATCACACCGAACACGCTTTATGCGTTAAGCGGCGCCTCTTTTGAAGGGCTGCGAGGCGCCTTGCATTTTAACTGCCTGCTGCGCCTCGCGTTTTTGCCTTAGCAGACTCCAGACTTTGACACCCTTGCGAAGAGAGGGAACCAGGCTCATTGTTCACATTAACACACTCATAATAACATACATTGGAATAACAAAGACTTTATTTATTTATCTCTTTATTTTACCCTAACCCTATTCAAGTTTTTCTGCAACAATGAGTCACAAACAGATGCAGTTACAAAATTCATATCACACACGTTTAACTCTGCACCCATGTCTACTTGCGGCAAATGTGACCTGATATAAGGTAATTTTCACTGCTATATTCATTACGCTACTGTACAAAATACACCAGATTTAACATCCACAAACCAGACCTCCAGTTGTTTAAATGATGCATCTTCGTTTATAGTTATTAATGCAGCTGTGCTGTTTCCCGTGGTTATGAATTAAATAGTGAGATTACTGTCTTTCATGTCTTACGAACATGCTCTGTTTTAAAAATGTCTTACTTGTAAAACTCAAGCAATGCCCTCAAACAAGATGTCCTCACTGCAGCCCAGAGCTTGATGACATGGCGATAGTCACCTACGTAGTGGACCTTGTACCGCCAACTAAGGTAACACCCATGCTACTATGACGATTGGGTTTAGGGTAGGGGGAGGTGTAAGCGATGGTCCTTGTACCGCCCACTAAGGTAACACCCATGCTATTGTGACCGTTGGGTGTAGGGTAGGGGTAGGTGTTGGTAATCGCTCTTGTACCGCCCACAAAGGTAACACCCATGCTACCGTGACAATTGGCTTCAGGGTAGGGGGAGGTGTAGGTGATCGTCAACTACGTAGTAGACCTTGTACCACCCACTAAGGTAACGCCCATGCTACTGTGACGATTGGGTTTAGGGTAGGGATAGGTGTAGGTAATCGTTCTTGTACCGCCCACTAAGGTAACGCCCATGCTACTTTGACAGTTGGGTTTAGGGTAGGGGGAGGTGTAGGTGATCGTCAACTACGTAGTGGACCTTGTACCGCCCACTGAGTTAACACCCATGCTACTGTCATGGTTGGGTTTAGGATAGGGGGAAGTGTAGGCAATCGTTCTTGTACCGCCCACTAATGTAATGCCCATGCTACTGTGACGGTTGGGTTTAGGGTAGGGGGAGGTGTAGGCGATTGTCAACTATGTAGTGAACCTTGTACCGCCCACTAAAGTAACACCCATGCTACTGTGATGGATATGTTTAGAGTAAATGGAAGTGTAGTCGATCGTCCTTGTATCGTCTACTAAGGTAACACCCATGCTACTGTGACGATTGGGTTTAGGGTAGGGGTAGGTGTAGGTAATCGTTCTTGTACCGCCCACTAAGGTAACGCCCATGCTACTTTGACGGTTGGGTTTTGGGTCGAGGGAGGTGTAGGTGATCGTCAACTACGTAGTGGACCTTGTACTGCCCATTAAGGTAACACCCATGCTACTGTGACGATTGGGTTTAGGGTAGGGGTAGGTGTAGGTAATCGTTCTTGTACCGCCCACTAAGGTAACGCCCATGCTACTTTGACGGTTGGGTTTAGGGTAGGGGGAGGTGTAGGTGATCGTCAACTACGTAGTGGACCTTGTACTGCCCACTGAGTTAACACCCATGCTACTGTCATGGTTGGGTTTAGGATAGGGGAAGTGTAGGCAATCGTTCTTGTAACGCCCACTAATGTAACGCCCATGCTACTGTGATGGATATGTTTAGAGTAAATAGAAGTGTAGTCGATCGTCCTTGTATCGTCTACTAAGGTAACACCCATGCTACTGTGACGATTGGGTTTAGGGTAGGGGTAGGTGTAGGTAATCGTTCTTGTACCACCCACTAAGGTAACGCCCATGCTACTGTGATGGTTGGGTTTAGGGTAGGGGTAGGTGTAGGTAATCGTTCTTGTACCGCCCACTTAGGTAACGCCCATGCTACTGTGATGGTTGGGTTTAGGGTAGGGGGAGGTGTAGGTGATCGTCAACTATGTCATCAAGCTCCGGGCTGCAGCAAGGATTGTCTCGATGATCACAGAGAACTGAACAGATCTTTTAATCCCAGTCTCTTTACAAATCCTGTTTTGTGTACATGTTTATATGCGTTTCTATAGAGACATGTATATAAGTACCTGTCAATCAATATTAGTGGGCGGGGAAAACCGCACTGCTACACGTACCTTTTTACAATAAGTGGTTGCTAACAATTTATATGAGCTGAATTTAAAGTTGAGCTGAACTCAATTTAATTACTTTGTTTAAATTCAGCCATTCATATAAATAGTTTGCAACCACATCCCCTTATATTTAGGAAATTCAGTAAATCTTTCTTTCAGTGTATGTCACGTTACTCAAAATCCCTGGAATTTGGACCCTATTTTAACTTGTTGTGTTTTTCTCACTTCAGTATGACTGTAGACACACTATACTACACAGTTGTGTACAAACAGCTTTCAAGCGCTGCTTTTGCATCATTGGAGCCCTTTAATATTCTGCAGTGCATTGGGCTGCACTTTAGTGGATGTGCCCATGTGGCCGATCAATGGCTGCTCCAGTTTCGGATCTGGAGGGCTCGACTGACCCATGAGGGCATGTAGTGACTGTCCCGAGACATCGACCCGGTGTCTGTGCTGCTCTCATTAGCTTCCACTGGGAAAAAAAATCATTATTTCAGCTTCCTGCTCTTCTGTCTTTATCTCTCTGCTGTGAGTTTCCAGTAAAAGCGGCTGTAGCTGGCATTGAGCTCAGGGCCGAGAGCCACCAATAATGAGGCAGGTGTTCAAATTAGCCGTCCCGCGGGAGAATATCTGCGTTCATACACATGTTGAAAAGCAGAATTCATATTAATTAATGCTGGAATGTGCGCTGGAGTCAACAGTTCAGATGTAATTAATTGTTTGGGTAGATGTTGTGTTGGAGGGGTCGCCGCGGCGCTGCTCAAAGATGCTGTAATTGGTTTTACGATGTTGATGTGTTGTTGCTATGCTGTTGTTTAGCAGGTCTTTAAAGATACACTCTAAAACAATTCTGCATTGTGAATGTGGACAAACCCAATGTTTTTTATTCAAATTTGAATTGCACTTTAATTGTATTTGGGTCCACATTTGACCAAAGTTGAGTTACAACAACCCAGCAAAAATGTGGGTTTGTTTAAAGCCAACTTTGGGTCAAACATGGACAAACCCAGTAGTTTACAATAGAATTTAAAAATATAACTCAATGGTTGGGTTTGTCCATATTTGACCCAACATTAGGTTACAACAGCCCAGCGTTTTTATTTAGTGTGTACTATGCTTTTTTTTAATGCTGGGTTGTTTTATGCCAACTATGGGTCAAATATAGACAAACCCAATTAACTAAAATGGTATTTAAAATGAAATCCTTTGGTTATGTCTATATTTGACCCAACTTTGGGTTACAACAGCCCTGCTTATTTTAGAGTGTACTACACTTAAAAAAAAGCTGGGTTGTTTTAAGCTAACTTTGGGTCAAACATAGACGAACCCAATAGTTTAAAATAGAATTTAACAATATAACTCAATGGTTGGGTTTGTCCATATTTGACCCAACATTAGGTTACAACAGCCCAGCTTTTTTATTTAGTGTGTACTATGCTTTTTTTTAATGCTGGGTTGTTTTATGCCAACTATGGGTCAAATATGGACAAACCCAATTAACTAAAATGGTATTTAAAATGAAATCCTTTGGTTATGTCTATATTTGACCCAACTTTGGGTTACAACAGCCCTGCTTATTTTAGAGTGTATTATACTTAAAAAAATTAAGCTGGGTTGTTTTAAACCAACTTTGGGTCAAACATGGACAAACCCAATAGTTTAAAATGAAATTTAACAAAATAACTCAATGGTTGGGTTTGTCCATATTTGACCCAACATTGGGTTACAACAGCCCAGCTTTTTTAGAGTGTATTATACTTAAAAAAAATAAGCTGGGTTGTTTTAAGCCAACTTTGGGTCAAACATGGACAAACCCAATAGTTCAAAAAGGAATTAAAAATGTAACTCATTGGTTTGGTTTGTTCATGTTTGACCCAATGTTGGGTTACAACGACCCAGAATTTTTTTGAGTATACTAAGCTTTTTTATATGCTGAATTGTGTTAAGCCAACTTTGGGTTACAACAGCCCTGCTTATTTTAGAGTGTACTACACTTAAAAGAAATAATAAATAAAAAAGCTGGGTTGTTTTAAGCCAACTTTGGGTCAAATATGGACAAACCTGACAATTCAAAATGGAATTAAAAATGTAACTCATTGATTGAGTTCGTTCATATTTGACCCAACATTGGGTTACAACAACCCAAATTATTTTATAGTTTACTAAGCTTTTTAAAAATGCTGGGTTGTGTTAAGCCAACTTTGGGTTAACCATGGACAAATCCAACAGTTCAAAATGGAATTAAAAATTTTTATCCAATGGTTGGGTTTGTCCATATTTGACCCAACATTGGGTTACAATAGCCCAGCTTATTATAGAGTGTAGTTAGCTTTTGAAAAATGCTGGGTTGTTTTATGCCAACTATTGGTCAAATATAGACAAACCCAATGGACTAAAATGGTATTTAAAATGTAATCTTAGGGTTGAGTTTTAACTCATTGGTTTGGTTTGTTCATATTTGACCCAATGTTGGGTTACAACAACCCAGATTATTTTAGAGTATACTAAGCTTTTTTTTTTTTTCATGCTGGGTTGTTTTAAGCCAACTCTGGGTCAAATATGGATAAACCGGATAGTTCAAAATGGAATTTAAAAAATATAACTCAATGATTGGGTTTGTTCATAGTTGACCCAACGTTGGGTTACAACAACCCAAATTATTTCATAGTAAAAGCTTTTTAAAACTTTAAACATGGACAAATCCAACAGTTCAAAATGGAATAAAATTTGTGTAGCTAATGGTTAGGTTTGTCCATATTTGACCCAACATTGGGTTACAATAGCCCAGCTTATTATAGAGTGTTGTAAGCTTTTGTTAAATGCTGGGTTGTTTTAAGCCAACTTTTGGTCAAACATGGAAAAACCCAACAGTTTAGAATAGAATTTAAGAATGTAACTTGATAGTTGGGTTGCTTCATATTTGACCCAAAGTTGGGTTAACACAACATATTTTAATATTTTAAACGCAGCGTTTTTTAATTTATATATACATGTACATTGCTTTATTCTGCAAACTATTGGATGATATTTCATATAAATATATCATTACGAGGCTTTGTGCTTTTGGCTTTCTTCTCAACCAATGTAGACATGTTAAAAGGGTCATGTTACTTGTTTTTTTTGTATGTATGTAGTAAAAGGTAAATGTAAAATGCAAGTAAAAAAACAATGATGCTGTTTACATTTATGAATAACAAATGAAAGCAAATGGCATATTAGTAGTAATTAAAAAATAAAAATTATTAACAATATATTTATCAATGAACACTTTAAGATTAAACAATAATAATAAATAATAATAATAATCATTAGTATATTTACTCTCTCTCTCTCTCTTTCTCTCTCTTTCTCTCTCTCTCTCTCTCTCTCTCTCTCTCTCTCTCTGCGGTGGATCATTGACACCTTTAATGAGTCAGGGCTGTAAACGCTGGTAATGGGATGCTGCAGACGGGGAGATGTGGAAGTGTGTGGGTAGATCTGCGAGAGCGTGTTGTTGAGCGTTTCGGTCAAACCGACTCATTTACAGCCTATTTTAGTGCCCTTTTCTGTGCCCACGGAGTCCGGAAGGACCTATTCCTGTTTAGCTTTTTTCCATAGGGACTTTGTGTAATGAGTTGTAAACGATGAAGACAATAAACCTGCTCCCAGAAGAATAACAGGATCACAAGCATTGATGTGAAGCTTCATTTAGGTTTATAGTGGCTTGCAGTATATTCCATTGTTTTTATTCTGTAAGTCACATCTAGAGTGTGTGTGTGTGTGTAGCCCTTTGCAGCAACAACTGCAATCAGGCATTTTCGATAACTTGCAATGAGTCTGTGACACTGCTGTGAATGAATTTGGCCCACTCATCTTTGAGGAATTGTTGTAATTCAGTCATATTGGAGAGATTTTGAGCAAGAAACTGCCTTTTTAAGATCATGCCACAACATTTTAATTGAATTCAGGTCAGGGCTTTGACTAGGCCACTCCAAAGTCTTCATTTTGTTTTTGTTTTTTAGCCATTTAGAAGTTATTGCTGTGCTGTTGTTCATTGTTATTGTTAAATAATTAGGCTGGCTTGAGAAACAAGCCAGACTACTGAAATCCTATTTAAACTTATTATTAGGCTGGCTTGTCAAAGCCAACCTACTGTTATCCTATTTAAACTTATTAGGCTGGCTTGTCAAAGCCAACCTACTGTTATCCTATTTAAACTTATTATTATTAGGCTGGCTTGTCAAAGCCAACCTACTGTTATCCTATTTAAACTTATTAGGCTGGCTTGTCAAAGCCAACCTACTGTTATCCTATTTAAACTTATTATTATTTTTATTTATTCTTCTTCTGAGACTAAAATTCAAAATCTATCTGCTCCTTGAACTTTCAAACTATTACCACCAAACTCACACCAGACCTCCAAACTGGTCTGACTCTTTATGCTATATCTTTTCCGACTGATCCGACTTTCGGTTTTCCGAAAAACGTCCCGGGACTGTCGGAAAAATCCCATAGACTTAACATTGGATCAAACTTTGTGCCCTTATAACTCTGCGTCAGACTGTTGCACAGACTTCTAACTGGGCTCATTTAACTCAGACTATCAAACTGCCAATGACTGATCACCTTTAAACTTTCTAGCCACGCCCTAGCAACCACTTTTGGACCCTAGTAACTGTCCCATAGACTTCCATTCAATAGACTCTCATTGACTTAACATGGGATCAAACTTTGTGAGCTCATAACTATGAATCAGACTATCCTACAGACTAATGGCTGAGCTCATTTAACTCCGAATACCAAACTGCCAATAACTGATGAGCTTTTAACTTTCTAGCCACACCCCAAACTACCACATACTGCACCCTAGCAACTGTCCCATAGACTTCCATTACAAAGACTCTCATTGACTTTACATGGGATCAAACTTTGTGAGCTAATAACTCTGAAACAGACTATCCTACAGACTAATGGCTGAGCTCATTTAACTCTGACTACCAATCTGCCAATAACTGATGAGCTTTTAACTTTGTAGCCACACCCCTAACTACCACATACTGCACCCTAGCAACTGTCCCGTAGACTTCCATTACAAAAGACTCTCATTGACTTAACATGGGATCAAACTTTGTGAGCTCATAACTCTGAATCAGACTGTCCTACAGACTTATGGCTGAGCTCATTTAACTCCGACTACCAATCTACCAATAACTGATGAGGTTTTAACTTTCTAGCCACACCCCTAACTACCACATACTGCACCCTAGCAACTGTCCCGTAGACTTCTATTACAAAAGACTCTCATTGACTTTACATGGGATCAAACTTTGTGAGCTCATAACTCAGCATCAGACTTTCATAGAGACTAATGGCTGAGCTCATTTAACTCAGTCTAGCCAGCAGCCAATCACTGATGGCCTTTTAACTTTCTAGCCACACCCCTAACTACCACATACTGCACCCTAGCAACTGTCCTATAGACAGTAATTAGCTGTGCTATCAAATGCTTATAATTCTAACATGCTAATGACATGCCAATCATGCTAGCAACATGCTACTCATATGCTAATCATGCTAATGACATGCTAACTCATACTGGAAACATGCTAATGACATGCTAATTTGTACTAGAATCATGCTAGTAACATGCTAATTCATACTAGACTGATGTTAATAACTGGCCTACATGCATATCTTTGCTTAGCATTGTCCTATTGACTTGGGGGATGGCTCATCTGACTCAGACAACCAATGAGCATCTCAATATGATAATGAAGCTCACAAGCCACGCCCCCAAATTGATTCCATAGACTTCCATTAAAATAGGCCAAGATGCATATCTTTGCATAGCAGTGTCATAGAGACATGGGGGTTGGTTCATTTGACTTAGACAGCCAACCACATTCAAGTGCACTTTGTAACCTCGCCCATAGCAACAAAACAAAGTACCCTAGCAACCATTCATCAACAGCTATATCTCAGCATCCGAACATCGTAGAGACTTGGAGATTGGCTCGTTTGACTCATGCTAGCAAACGGAACTTCCTATATGCTACACATGCTAGCAGTGATTAGCTACATGCTAATATTGACTAGCCAAGTACTGTAACTTGCTAGACATGCTTACTTAGTTTAAATGTTTTATCAAGCATGTATGTGAGGCTTGCCTAGTAACCACCCAGGGTACCCTAGCAACTGCCTAGCAACCACTCAAATTACCCTAGCAACCGCCTAGCAACGGCCTAGTAATGCCTTAGTAAGGGCCTAGCGACCACTCAGGACACCCTAGCAACCGCCTAGCAACGCCTTAGCAACCAATTAGAATACCTTAGCAACCACCTAGCAACACCTTAGCAACCACCTAGCAACCACTTGGGACACCTTAGCAACCGCCTAGCAACACCTTAGCAACCACCTAGCAACCACTCAGAACACCCTAGCAACTGCCTAGCAACGCCTTAGCAACCACCTAGCAACCACTCAGGACACCCTAGCAACCACCTAGCGATGCCTTAGCAACCACCTAGCAACCACTCAGGACACCCTAGCAACCCCCTAGCAACGCCTTAGCAACCACTCAGAATACCCTAGCAACTACCTAGCAACCACTTAGGACACCTTAGCAACCACCTAGCAACACCTTAGCAACCACCTAGCAACCACTCAGAACACCCTAGCAACCGCCTAGCAACACCTTAGCAACCACCTAGCAACCACTCAGGACACCCCAGCAACTGCCTAGCAACGACTTAGTAACCACTCAGAATACCCTAGCAACCACCTAATCATGCTATGTGACATGCTAATTCATACTAGAATCATTCTAGTAACATGCTAATTCATACTACAATCATGCTCATAACATGCTAATTTATAATAGAATCTTGCTAATAACATGCTAATTCATGCTAGAATCATGCTAGTAACATGTTAATTCAAGCTAGAATCATGCTAGTAACATGCTAAATTTTACTAGAATCATGCTAGTAACATGCTAATTCATACTAGAATCATGCTAGTAACATGCTAATGCATGCTAGAATCATGCTAATAACATGCTAATTCACGCTAGAATCATGCTAGTAACATGTTAATTCATACTATAATCATGCTAATAACATGCTAATTCATGCTAGAATCATGCTAATAACATGCTAATTCATACTAGAATCATGCTAGTAACAGGCTAATTCATACTAGAATCATGCTAGTAACATGCTAATGCATGCTAGAATCATGCTAGTAACATGCTAATTCATGCTAGAATCATACTAGTAACATGCTAATTCATGCTAGAATCATGCTAGTAGCATGCTAATTCATACTAGAATCATGCTAGTGACATGCTAATTTATTCTAGAATCATGCTAGTAACATGCTTATTCATGCTAGAATCATGCTAATAACATGCTAATTCATACTAGAATCATGCTAATAACATGCTAATTTGTACTACACTCATGCTAATAACATGCTAATACATGCTAGAATCATGCTAATTCATGCTAGAATCATGCTAATAACATGCTACTTATACTTTTTCAAACTATTTTTAAACTAAATAAACTATTACCAACAGGCTTTGTCAAGCCAGCCTCAAAGTTTGTCTCGACGAACTTTACTGTCTAGTTATTATTTTTATTTATTCTTCTTCTGAGACTAAAATTCAAAATCTATCTGCTCCTTGAACTTTCAAACTATTACCACCAAACTCACACCAGACCTCCAAACTGGTCTGACTCTTTATGCCATATCTTTTCCGACTGATCCGACTTTCGGTTTTCCGAAAAACGTCCTGGGACTGTCGGAAAAATCCCATAGACTTAACATTGGATCAAACTTTGTGACCTCATAACTCTGCGTCAGACTGTTGCACAGACTTCTAACTGGGCTCATTTAACTCAGACTATCAAACTGCCAATGACTGATCACCTTTAAACTTTCTAGCCACGCCCTAGCAACCACTTTTGGACCCTAGAAACTGTCCCATAGACTTCCATTCAATAGACTCTCATTGACTTAACATGGGATCAAACTTTGTGAGCTCATAACTCTGAATCAGACTGTCCTACAGACTAATGGCTGAGCTCATTTAACTCAGACTACCAAACTGCCAATAACTGATGAGCTTTTAACTTTCTAGCCACACCCCTAACTACCACATACTGCACCCTAGCAACTGTGCCATTGACTTCCATTACAAAGACTCTCATTGACTTTACATGGGATCAAACTTTGTGAGCTCATAACTCTAAAACAGACTATCCTACAGACTTATGGCTGAGCTCATTTAACTCCGACTACCAATCTGCCAATAACTGATGAGCCTTTAACTTTCTAGCCACACCCCTAACTACCACATACTGCACCCTAGCAACTTTCCCATAGACTTCCATTACAAAGACTCTCATTGACTTTACATGGGATCAAACTTTGTGAGCTAATAACTCTGAAACAGACTATCCTACAGACTAATGGCTGAGCTCATTTAACTCTGACTACCAATCTGCCAATAACTGATGAGCTTTTAACTTTGTAGCCACACCCCTAACTACCACATACTGCACCCTAGCAACTGTCCCGTAGACTTCCATTACAAAAGACTCTCATTGACTTAACATGGGATCAAACTTTGTGAGCTCATAACTCTGAATCAGACTGTCCTACAGACTAATGGCTGAGCTCATTTAACTCCGACTACCAACCTGCCAATAACTGATGAGCTTTTAACTTTCTAGCCACACCCCTAACTACCACATACTGCACCCTAGCAACTGTCCCGTAGACTTCTATTACAAAAGACTCTCATTGACTTTACATGGGATCAAACTTTGTGAGCTCATAACTCAGCATCAGACTGTCATAGAGACTAATGGCTGAGCTCATTTAACTCAGTCTAGCCAGCAGCCAATCACTGATGGCCTTTTAACTTTCTAGCCACACCCCTAACTACCACATACTGCACCCTAGCAACTGTCCTATAGACAGTAATTAGCTGTGCTATCAAATGCTTATAATTCTAACATGCTAATGACATGCCAATCATGCTAGCAACATGCTACTCATATGCTAATCATGCTAATGACATGCTAACTCATACTGGAAACATGCTAATGACATGCTAATTTGTACTAGAATCATGCTAGTAACATGCTAATTCATACTAGACTGATGTTAATAACTGGCCTACATGCATATCTTTGCTTAGCATTGTCCTATTGACTTGGGGGATGGCTCATCTGACTCAGACAACCAATGAGCATCTCAATATGATAATGAAGCTCACAAGCCACGCCCCCAAATTGATTCCATAGACTTCCAATAAAATAGGCCAAGATGCATATCTTTGCATAGCAGTGTCATAGAGACATGGGGGTTGGTTCATTTGACTTAGACAGCCAACCACATTCAAGTGCACTCTGTAACCTCGCCCATAGCAACAAAACAAAGTACCCTAGCAACCATTCATCAACAGCTATATCTCAGCATCCGAACATCGTAGAGACTTGGAGATTGGCTCGTTTGACTCATGCTAGCAAACGGAACTTCCTATATGCTACACATGCTAGCAGTGACTAGCTACATGCTAATATTGACTAGCCAAGTACTGTAACTTGCTAGACATGTTTACTTAGTTTAAATGTTTTATCAAGCATGTATGTGAGGCTTGCCTAGTAACTACCCAGGGTACCCTAGCAACTGCCTAGCAACCACCCAAATTACCCTAGCAACCGCCTAGCAACGGCCTAGTAATGCCTTAGTAAGGGCCTAGCGACCACTCAGGACACCCTAGCAACCGCCTAGCAACGCCTTAGCAACCAATTAGAATACCCTGGCAACCACCTAGCAACACCTTAGCAACCACCCAGCAACCACTTGAGACACCTTAGCAACCGCCTAGCAACACCTTAGCAACCACCTAGCAACCACTCAGAACACCCTAGCAACTGCCTAGCAACGCCTTAGCAACCACCTAGCAACCACCCAGGACACCCTAGCAACCACCTAGCGATGCCTTAGCAACCACCTAGCAACCACTCAGGACACCCTAGCAACCCCCTAGCAACGCCTTAGCAACCACTCAGAATACCCTAGCAACTACCTAGCAACCACTTAGGACACCTTAGCAACCACCTAGCAACACCTTAGCAACCACCTAGCAACCACTCAGAACACCCTAGCAACCGCCTAGCAACACCTTAGCAACGACCTAGCAACCACTCAGGACACCCTAACAACTGCCTAGCAACAACTTAGTAACCACTCAGAATACCCTAGCAACCACCTAAGCATGCTATGTGACATGCTAATTCATACTAGAATCATGCTAGTAACATGCTAATTCATACTACAATCATGCTCATAACATGCTAATTTATAATAGAATCTTGCTAATAACATGCTAATTCATGCTAGAATCATGCTAGTAACATGCTAATGCATGCTAGAATCATGCTAGTAACATGATAAATTATGCTAGAATCATACTAGTAACATGCTAATTCATGCTAGAATCATGCTAGTAACATGCTAATTCATACTATAATCATGCTAATAACATGCTAATTCATGCTAGAATCATGCGAGTAACATGCTAATTCATGCTAGAATCATTCTAGTAACATGCTAATTCATACTAGAATAATGCTAATTCATGCTATAATCATGCTAATAACCTGCTAATTCATACTAGATTCATGATAGTAACAGGCTAATTCATACTAGAATCATGCTAGTAACATGCTAATGCATGCTAGAATCATGCTAGTAACATGCTAATGCATGCTAGAATCATGCTAGTAACATGCTAATTCATGCTAAAATCATACTAGTAACATGCTAATTCATGCTAGAATCATGCTAGTAACATGCTAATTCATGCTAGAATCATGCTAATAACATACTAATTCATGCTAGAGTCATGCTAGTAACATGCTAATTCATACTACAATCATGCTAATAACATGCTAATTCACGCTAGAATCATGCTAATTCATACTAGAATCTTGCTAGTAACATGCTAATGCATGCTAGAATCATGCCAGTAACATGCTAATTCATGCTAGAATCATACTAGTAACATGCTAAATCATGCTAGAATCATGCTAGTAGCATGCTAATTCATACTAGAATCATGCTAGTGACATGCTATTTTATTCTAGAATCATGCTAGTAACATGCTTATTCATGCTAGAATCATGCTAATAACATGCTAATTCATACTAGAATCATGCTAATAAAATGCTAATTTGTACTACACTCATGCTAATAACATGCTAATCCATGCTAGAATCATGCTAATTCATGCTAGATTCATGCTAATAACATGCTACTTATACTTTTTCAAACTGTTTTTAAACTAAATAAACTATTACCAACAGGCTTTGTCAAGCCAGCCTCAAAGTTTGTCTCGACGAACTTTACTGTCTAGTTTTTATTTATTCTTCTTCTGAGACTAAAATTCAAAATCTATCTGCTCCTTGAACTTTCAAACTATTACCACCAAACTCACACCAGACCTCCAAACTGGTCTGACTCTTTATGCTATATCTTTTCCGACTGATCCGACTTTCGGTTTTCCGAAAAACGTCCCGGGACTGTCGGAAAAATCCCATAGACTTAACATTGGATCAAACTTTGTGCCCTTATAACTCTGCGTCAGACTGTTGCACAGACTTCTAACTGGGCTCATTTAACTCAGACTATCAAACTGCCAATGACTGATCACCTTTAAACTTTCTAGCCACGCCCTAGCAACAACTTTTGGACCCTAGTAACTGTCCCATAGACTTCCATTCAATAGACTCTCATTGACTTAACATGGGATCAAACTTTGTGAGCTCATAACTATGAATCAGACTATCCTACAGACTAATGGCTGAGCTCATTTAACTCCGAATACCAAACTGCCAATAACTGATGAGCTTTTAACTTTCTAGCCACACCCCAAACTACCACATACTGCACCCTAGCAACTGTCCCATAGACTTCCATTACAAAGACTCTCATTGACTTTACATGGGATCAAACTTTGTGAGCTAATAACTCTGAAACAGACTATCCTACAGACTAATGGCTGAGCTCATTTAACTCTGACTACCAATCTGCCAATAACTGATGAGCTTTTAACTTTGTAGCCACACCCCTAACTACCACATACTGCACCCTAGCAACTGTCCCGTAGACTTCCATTACAAAAGACTCTCATTGACTTAACATGGGATCAAACTTTGTGAGCTCATAACTCTGAATCAGACTGTCCTACAGACTTATGGCTGAGCTCATTTAACTCCGACTACCAATCTGCCAATAACTGATGAGGTTTTAACTTTCTAGCCACACCCCTAACTACCACATACTGCACCCTAGCAACTGTCCCGTAGACTTCTATTACAAAAGACTCTTATTGACTTTACATGGGATCAAACTTTGTGAGCTCATAACTCAGCATCAGACTGTCATAGAGACTAATGGCTGAGCTCATTTAACTCAGTCTAGCCAGCAGCCAATCACTGATGGCCTTTTAACTTTCTAGCCACACCCCTAACTACCACATACTGCACCCTAGCAACTGTCCTATAGACAGTAATTAGCTGTGCTATCAAATGCTTATAATTCTAACATGCTAATGACATGCCAATCATGCTAGCAACATGCTACTCATATGCTAATCATGCTAATGACATGCTAACTCATACTGGAAACATGCTAATGACATGCTAATTTGTACTAGAATCATGCTAGTAACATGCTAATTCATACTAGACTGATGTTAATAACTGGCCTACATGCATATCTTTGCTTAGCATTGTCCTATTGACTTGGGGGATGGTTCATCTGACTCAGACAACCAATGAGCATCTCAATATGATAATGAAGCTCACAAGCCACGCCCCCAAATTGATTCCATAGACTTCCATTAAAATAGGCCAAGATGCATATCTTTGCATAGCAGTGTCATAGAGACATGGGGGTTGGTTCATTTGACTTAGACAGCCAACCACATTCAAGTGCACTTTGTAACCTCGCCCATAGCAACAAAACAAAGTACCCTAGCAACCATTCATCAACAGCTATATCTCAGCATCCGAACATCGTAGAGACTTGGAGATTGGCTCGTTTGACTCATGCTAGCAAACGGAACTTCCTATATGCTACACATGCTAGCAGTGATTAGCTACATGCTAATATTGACTAGCCAAGTACTGTAACTTGCTAGACATGCTTACTTAGTTTAAATGTTTTATCAAGCATGTATGTGAGGCTTGCCTAGTAACCACCCAGGGTACCCTAGCAACTGCCTAGCAACCACCCAAATTACCCTAGCAACCGCCTAGCAACGGCCTAGTAATGCCTTAGTAAGGGCCTAGCGACCACTCAGGACACCCTAGCAACCGCCTAGCAATGCCTTAGCAACCAATTAGAATACCTTAGCAACCACCTAGCAACACCTTAGCAACCACCTAGCAACCACTTGGGACACCTTAGCAACCGCCTAGCAACACCTTAGCAACCACCTAGCAACCACTCAGAACACCCTAGCAACTGCCTAGCAACGCCTTAGCAACCACCTAGCAACCACTCAGGACACCCTAGCAACCACCTAGCGATGCCTTAGCAACCACCTAGCAACCACTCAGGACACCCTAGCAACCCCCTAGCAACGCCTTAGCAACCACTCAGAATACCCTGGCAACTACTTAGCAACCACTTAGGACACCTTAGCAACCACCTAGCAACACCTTAGCAACCACCTAGCAACCACTCAGAACACCCTAGCAACCGCCTAGCAACACCTTAGCAACCACCTAGCAACCACTCAGGACACCCCAGCAACTGCCTAGCAACGACTTAGTAACCAATCAGAATACCCTAGCAACCACCTAATTATGCTATGTGACATGCTAATTCATACTAGAATCATTCTAGTAACATGCTAATTCATACTACAATCATGCTCATAACATGCTAATTTATAATAGAATCTTGCTAATAACATGCTAATTCATGCTAGAATCATGCTAGTAACATGTTAATTAGGCTGGCTTGAGAAACAAGCCAGACTACTGAAATCCTATTTAAACTTATTATTTTTTTTATATATTATTCTTCTTCTTCTTCTGAGACTAAAATTCAAAATCTATCTCCTCCTAGAGCTTTCGAGCTATGACCACCAAACTCACACCAGACCTCCAAACTATTCTGACTCGGTATGCCATATCTTTTCCGACTGATCCGATATTCGATTTTCCGAAAAACGTCCCGGGACCGTCGGAAAAATCCCATAGACTTAACATTGGACCAAACTTTGTGACCTCATAACTCTGCATCAGACTGTCACACAGACTTCTAACTGGGCTCATTTAACTCAGACTACCTAACTGCCAATAACTGATGAGGTTTTAACTTTCTGGCCACGCCCTAGCAACCACTTTTGGACCTTAGAAACTGTCCCATAGACTTCCATTCAAAAGACTCTCATTGACTTAACATGGGATCAAACTTTGTGAGCTCATAACTCTCAATCAGACTGTCCACCAGACTAATGGCTGAGCTCATTTAACTTAGACTACCAAACTGCCAATAACTGAAGAGCTTTTAACTTTCTAGCCACACCCTAACTACCAGATACTGCACCCTAGCAACAACAGTCCCATAGACTTTTATTGCAAAAGACTGTCATTGACTTAACAATAGATCTAACTTTGTGACCTCAAAACTATCTATCTATCCTTTTTTAAACTGCTTTTATCTATCTATCTATCTATCTATCTATCTATCTATCTATCTATCTATCTATCTATCTATCTATCTATCTATCTATCTATCTATCTATCTATAAACTACTTTAATCTATCTATCTATCTATCTATCTATCTATCTATCTATCTATCTATCTATCTATCTATCTATCTATCTATCTATCTATCTATCTATCTATCTATCTATAAACTGCTTTAATCTATCTATCTATCTATCTATCTATCTATCTATCTATCTATCTATCTATCTATCTATCTATCTATCTATCTATAAACTGCTTTAATCTATATCTATCTATCTATCTATCTATCTATCTATCTATCTATCTATCTATCTATCTATCTATCTATCTATCTATCTATCTATCTATCTATCTATCTATCTATCTATCTATCTATCTATAAACTGCTTTAATCTATCTATCTATCTATCTATCTATCTATCTATCTATCTATCTATCTATCTATCTATCTATCTATCTATCTATCTATCTATCTATCTATCTATCTATCTATCTATAAACTGCTTTAATCTATCTATCTATCTATCTATCTATCTATCTATCTATCTATCTATCTATCTATCTATCTATCTATCTATCTATCTATCTATCTATCTATCTATCTATCTATCTATAAACTGCTTTAATCTATCTATTTATCTATCTATCTATCTATCTATCTATCTATCTATCTATCTATCTATCTATCTATCTATCTATCTATCTATCTTCATGCTAGAATCATGCTAGAATCATGCTAACAACATGCTAATTCATGCTAGAATCATGCTAGTAACATGCTAATTCATGCTAGAATCATGCTAGTAACATACTAATTCATGCAAGAATCATGCTAACAACATGCTAATTCATGCTAGAATCATGCTAGTAACATGCTAATTCATGCTAGAATCATGCTAACAACATGCTAATTCATGCTAGAATCGTGCTAAATCATGCTAAAATCTTGCTAGTAACATGCTAATTCATGTTAAAATCATACTAGGTACATGCTAATTCATGCTAGAATCATTCTAACATCATGCTAATTCATGCTAGAATCATGCTAACAACATGCTAATTCATGCTTGAATCATGCTAGTCAAATGCTAATTCATGCTAGAATCATGCTAGTCAAATGCTAATTCATGCTAGAATCATGCTAACAACATGCTAATTCATGCTAAAATCATGCTAGTAACATGATAATTCATGCTAGAATCATGCTAGTAACATACTAATTCATGCTAGAATCATGCTAACAACATGCTATATCATGCTAGAATCATGCTAGTAACATGCTAATTCATGCTAGAATCATGCTAACAACATGTTAATTCATGCTAGAATCGTGCTAATTCATGCTAAAATCATGCTAGTAACATGCTAATTCATAGTGGAATCGTTCTAAAAACATGCTAATTCATGCTAGAATCATGCTAACAACATGCTAATTCATGCTAGAATCATGCTAGTAACATGCTAACAACATGCTAATTCATGCTAAAATCATGCTAGTAAAATGCTAATTCATGCTAGAATCATGCTAACAACATGCTATTTCACGCTAGAATCATGCTAATAATATGCTAATCTATCTATCTATCTATCTATCTATCTATCTATCTATCTATCTATCTATCTATCTATCTATCTATCTATCTATCTATCTATCTATCTATATTTTCATACTTTTTAAAACTGTTTAAACTAAATAAACTATTACCGTCAGGCTTTCACAAGCCAGCCTCAAAGTTTGTTCTCAAACTTTAAGAATCTAGTTCAAGCTAGAATCATGCTAGTAACATGCTAAATTTTACTAGAATCATGCTAGTAACATGCTAATTCATACTAGAATCATGCTAATAACATGCTAATTCATACTAGAATCATGCTAGTAACAGGCTAATTAGGCTGGCTTGAGAAACAAGCCAGACTACTGAAATCCTATTTAAACTTATTATTTTTTTTATATATTATTCTTCTTCTTCTTCTGAGACTAAAATTCAAAATCTATCTCCTCCTAGAGCTTTCGAGCTATGACCACCAAACTCACACCAGACCTCCAAACTATTCTGACTCGGTATGCCATATCTTTTCCGACTGATCCGATATTCGATTTTCCGAAAAACGTCCCGGGACCGTCGGAAAAATCCCATAGACTTAACATTGGACCAAACTTTGTGACCTCATAACTCTGCATCAGACTGTCACACAGACTTCTAACTGGGCTCATTTAACTCAGACTACCTAACTGCCAATAACTGATGAGGTTTTAACTTTCTGGCCACGCCCTAGCAACCACTTTTGGACCTTAGAAACTGTCCCATAGACTTCCATTCAAAAGACTCTCATTGACTTAACATGGGATCAAACTTTGTGAGCTCATAACTCTCAATCAGACTGTCCACCAGACTAATGGCTGAGCTCATTTAACTTAGACTACCAAACTGCCAATAACTGAAGAGCTTTTAACTTTCTAGCCACACCCTAACTACCAGATACTGCACCCTAGCAACAACAGTCCCATAGACTTTTATTGCAAAAGACTGTCATTGACTTAACAATAGATCTAACTTTGTGACCTCAAAACTATCTATCTATCCTTTTTCAAACTGCTTTTATCTATCTATCTATCTATCTATCTATCTATCTATCTATCTATCTATCTATCTATCTATCTATCTATCTATCTATCTATCTATCTATAAACTACTTTATCTATCTATCTATCTATCTATCTATCTATCTATCTATCTATCTATCTATCTATCTATCTATCTATCTATCTATCTATAAACTGCTTTAATCTATCTATCTATCTATCTATCTATCTATCTATCTATCTATCTATCTATCTATCTATCTATCTATCTATCTATCTATCTATCTATCTATCTATCTATAAACTGCTTTAATCTATATCTATCTATCTATCTATCTATCTATCTATCTATCTATCTATCTATCTATCTATCTATCTATCTATCTATCTATCTATAAACTGCTTTAATCTATCTATCTATCTATCTATCTATCTATCTATCTATCTATCTATCTATCTATCTATCTATCTATCTATAAACTGCTTTAATCTATCTATCTATCTATCTATCTATCTATCTATCTATCTATCTATCTATCTATCTATCTATCTATCTATCTATCTATCTATCTATCTATCTATCTATCTATCTATAAACTGCTTTAATCTATCTATCTATCTATCTATCTATCTATCTATCTATCTATCTATCTATCTATCTATCTATCTATCTATCTATCTATCTATCTATCTATCTATCTATCTATCTATAAACTGCTTTAATCTATATCTATCTATCTATCTATCTATCTATCTATCTATCTATCTATCTATCTATCTATCTATCTATCTATCTATCTATCTATCTATCTATAAACTGCTTTAATCTATCTATTTATCTATCTATCTATCTATCTATCTATCTATCTATCTATCTATCTATCTATCTATCTATCTATCTATCTATCTATCTATCTATCTATCTATCTATCTATAAACTGCTTTAATCTATCTATCTATTTATCTATTTATCTATCTATCTATCTATCTATCTATCTATCTATCTATCTATCTATCTATCTATCTATCTATCTATCTATCTATAAACTGCTTTAATCTATCTATCTATCTATCTATCTATCTATCTATCTATCTATCTATCTATCTATCTATCTATCTATCTATCTATAAACTGCTTTAATCTATCTATCTATCTATCTATCTATCTATCTATCTATCTATCTATCTATCTATCTATCTATCTATCTATCTATCTATCTATCTATCTATCTATACTTTTTCAAACTGTTTTAATCTATCTATCTATCTATCTATCTATCTATCTATCTATCTATCTATCTATCTATCTCTATCCATCTATCTATCTATCTATCTATCTATCTATCTATCTATCTATCTATCTATCTATCTATCTATCTATCTATCTGTCTATCTCTATCTATCTATCTATCTATCTATCTATCTATCTATCTATCTATCTATCTATCTATCTATCTATCAATCTATCTATCTATCTATCTATCTATCTATCTATCTATCTATCTATCTATCTATCTATCTATCTATCTATCTATCTATCTATCTATCTATCTATCTATCTATAAACTGCTTTAATCTATCTATCTATCTATCTATCTATCTATCTATCTATCTATCTATCTATCTATCTATCTATCTATCTATCTATCTATCTATCTATCTATCTATAAACTGCTTTAATCTATCTATTTATCTATCTATCTATCTATCTATCTATCTATCTATCTATCTATCTATCTATCTATCTATCTATCTATCTATCTATCTATCTATCTATCTATCTATCTATCTATAAACTGCTTTAATCTATATCTATCTATCTATCTATCTATCTATCTATCTATCTATCTATCTATCTATCTATCTATCTATCTATCTATCTATCTATCTATCTATCTATCTATCTATAAACTGCTTTAATCTATCTATTTATCTATCTATCTATCTATCTATCTATCTATCTATCTATCTATCTATCTATCTATCTATCTATCTATCTATCTATCTATCTATCTATCTATCTATCTATCTATCTATCTATCTATCTATCTATAAACTGCTTTAATCTATCTATCTATTTATCTATTTATCTATCTATCTATCTATCTATCTATCTATCTATCTATCTATCTATCTATCTATCTATCTATCTATCTATCTATAAACTGCTTTAATCTATCTATCTATCTATCTATCTATCTATCTATCTATCTATCTATCTATCTATCTATCTATCTATCTATCTATCTATCTATCTATCTATCTATAAACTGCTTTAATCTATCTATCTATCTATCTATCTATCTATCTATCTATCTATCTATCTATCTATCTATCTATCTATCTATCTATCTATCTATCTATCTATCTACCTCTTTCTATCTATCTATCTATGTATCCATCATGCTAACAACATGCTAATTCATGCTAGAATCATGCTAGTTACATGCTAATTCATGCTAGAATCATGCTAGTCACATGCTAATTCATGCTAGAATCATGCTAGTCACATGCTAATTCATGCTAGAATCATGCTAGTCACATGACAATTCATGCTAGAATCATGCTAGTAACATGCTAATTCATGTTAGAATCATGCTAACAACATGCTAATTCATGCTAGATTCATGCTAGTAGCATGCTAATTCATGTTAGAATCATGCTAACAACATGCTAATTCATGCTGGAGTCATGCTAGTAACATGCTAATTCATGCTAGAATTATGCTAACAACATGCTAATTCATGCTAGAATCATGCTAGTCACATGCTAATTCATGCTAGAATCATGCTAGTCACATGCTAATTCATGCTAGAATCATGCTAACAACATGCTAATTCATGCTAGAATCATGCTAGTAACATGCTAATTCATGTTAGAATCATGCTAACAACATGCTAATTCATGCTAGATTCATGCTAGTAGCATGCTAATTCATGTTAGAATCATGCTAACAACATGCTAATTCATGCTGGAGTCATGCTAGTAACATGCTAATTCATGCTAGAATCATGCTAACAACATGCTAATTCATGCTAGAATCAAGCTAGTCACATGATAATTCATGCTAGAATCATGCTAACAACATGCTAATTCATGCTAGAATCATGCTAGTAACATGCTAATTCATGCTAGAATCATGCTAGTAACATACTAATTCATGCAAGAATCATGCTAACAACATGCTAATTCATGCTAGAATCATGCTAGTAACATGCTAATTCATGCTAGAATCATGCTAACAACATGCTAATTCATGCTAGAATCGTGCTAAATCATGCTAAAATCTTGCTAGTAACATGCTAATTCATGTTAAAATCATACTAGGTACATGCTAATTCATGCTAGAATCATGCTAACATCATGCTAATTCATGCTAGAATCATGCTAACAACATGCTAATTCATGCTTGAATCATGCTAGTCAAATGCTAATTCATGCTAGAATCATGCTAGTCAAATGCTAATTCATGCTAGAATCATGCTAACAACATGCTAATTCATGCTAAAATCATGCTAGTAACATGATAATTCATGCTAGAATCATGCTAGTAACATACTAATTCATGCTAGAATTATGCTAACAACATGCTATATCATGCTAGAATCATGCTAGTAACATGCTAATTCATGCTAGAATCATGCTAACAACATGTTAATTCATGCTAGAATCGTGCTAATTCATGCTAAAATCATGCTAGTAACATGCTAATTCATAGTGGAATCGTTCTAAAAACATGCTAATTCATGCTAGAATCATGCTAACAACATGCTAATTCATGCTAGAATCATGCTAGTAACATGCTAACAACATGCTAATTCATGCTAAAATCATGCTAGTAAAATGCTAATTCATGCTAGAATCATGCTAACAACATGCTATTTCACGCTAGAATCATGCTAATAATATGCTAATCTATCTATCTATCTATCTATCTATCTATCTATCTATCTATCTATCTATCTATATTTTCATACTTTTTAAAACTGTTTAAACTAAATAAACTATTACCGTCAGGCTTTCACAAGCCAGCCTCAAAGTTTGTTCTCAAACTTTAAGAATCTAGTTCATACTAGAATCATGCTTGTAACATGTTAATTCATACTATAATCATGCTAATAACATGCTAATTCATGCTAGAATCATACTAGTAACATGCTAATTCATGCTAGAATTATGCTAGTAGCATGCTAATTCATACTAGAATCATGCTAGTGACATGCTAATTTATTCTAGAATCATGCTAGTAACATGCTTATTCATGCTAGAATCATGCTAATAACATGCTAATTCATACTAGAATCATGCTAATAACATGCTAATTTGTACTACACTCATGCTAATAACATGCTAATACATGCTAGAATCATGCTAATTCATGCTAGAATCATGCTAATAACATGCTAGAATCATGCTAATAACATGCTACTTATACTTTTTCAAACTATTTTTAAACTAAATAAACTATTACCAACAGGCTTTGTCAAGCCAGCCTCAAAGTTTGTCTCGACGAACTTTACTGTCTAGTTATTATTTTTATTTATTCTTCTTCTGAGACTAAAATTCAAAATCTATCTGCTCCTTGAACTTTCAAACTATTACCACCAAACTCACACCAGACCTCCAAACTGGTCTGACTCTTTATGCTATATCTTTTCCGACTGATCCGACTTTCGGTTTTCCGAAAAACGTCCCGGGACTGTCGGAAAAATCCCATAGACTTAACATTGGATCAAACTTTGTGCCCTTATAACTCTGCGTCAGACTGTTGCACAGACTTCTAACTGGGCTCATTTAACTCAGACTATCAAACTGCCAATGACTGATCACCTTTAAACTTTCTAGCCACGCCCTAGCAACCACTTTTGGACCCTAGTAACTGTCCCATAGACTTCCATTCAATAGACTCTCATTGACTTAACATGGGATCAAACTTTGTGAGCTCATAACTATGAATCAGACTATCCTACAGACTAATGGCTGAGCTCATTTAACTCCGAATACCAAACTGCCAATAACTGATGAGCTTTTAACTTTCTAGCCACACCCCAAACTACCACATACTGCACCCTAGCAACTGTCCCATAGACTTCCATTACAAAGACTCTCATTGACTTTACATGGGATCAAACTTTGTGAGCTCATAACTCTGAAACAGACTATCCTACAGACTTATGGCTGAGCTCATTTAACTCCGACTACCAATCTGCCAATAACTGATGAGGTTTTAACTTTCTAGCCACACCCCTAACTACCACATACTGCACCCTAGCAACTGTCCCGTAGACTTCTATTACAAAAGACTCTCATTGACTTTACATGGGATCAAACTTTGTGAGCTCATAACTCAGCATCAGACTGTCATAGAGACTAATGGCTGAGCTCATTTAACTCAGTCTAGCCAGCAGCCAATCACTGATGGCCTTTTAACTTTCTAGCCACACCCCTAACTACCACATACTGCACCCTAGCAACTGTCCTATAGACAGTAATTAGCTGTGCTATCAAATGCTTATAATTCTAACATGCTAATGACATGCCAATCATGCTAGCAACATGCTACTCATATGCTAATCATGCTAATGACATGCTAACTCATACTGGAAACATGCTAATGACATGCTAATTTGTACTAGAATCATGCTAGTAACATGCTAATTCATACTAGACTGATGTTAATAACTGGCCTACATGCATATCTTTGCTTAGCATTGTCCTATTGACTTGGGGGATGGTTCATCTGACTCAGACAACCAATGAGCATCTCAATATGATAATGAAGCTCACAAGCCACGCCCCCAAATTGATTCCATAGACTTCCATTAAAATAGGCCAAGATGCATATCTTTGCATAGCAGTGTCATAGAGACATGGGGGTTGGTTCATTTGACTTAGACAGCCAACCACATTCAAGTGCACTTTGTAACCTCGCCCATAGCAACAAAACAAAGTACCCTAGCAACCATTCATCAACAGCTATATCTCAGCATCCGAACATCGTAGAGACTTGGAGATTGGCTCGTTTGACTCATGCTAGCAAACGGAACTTCCTATATGCTACACATGCTAGCAGTGATTAGCTACATGCTAATATTGACTAGCCAAGTACTGTAACTTGCTAGACATGCTTACTTAGTTTAAATGTTTTATCAAGCATGTATGTGAGGCTTGCCTAGTAACCACCCAGGGTACCCTAGCAACTGCCTAGCAACCACCCAAATTACCCTAGCAACCGCCTAGCAACGGCCTAGTAATGCCTTAGTAAGGGCCTAGCGACCACTCAGGACACCCTAGCAACCGCCTAGCAACGCCTTAGCAACCAATTAGAATACCTTAGCAACCACCTAGCAACACCTTAGCAACCACCTAGCAACCACTTGGGACACCTTAGCAACCGCCTAGCAACACCTTAGCAACCACCTAGCAACCACTCAGAACACCCTAGCAACTGCCTAGCAACGCCTTAGCAACCACCTAGCAACCACTCAGGACACCCTAGCAACCACCTAGCGATGCCTTAGCAACCACCTAGCAACCACTCAGGACACCCTAGCAACCCCCTAGCAACGCCTTAGCAACCACTCAGAATACCCTAGCAACTACCTAGCAACCACTTAGGACACCTTAGCAACCACCTAGCAACACCTTAGCAACCACCTAGCAACCACTCAGAACACCCTAGCAACCGCCTAGCAACGCCTTAGCAACCACCAAGCAACCACTCAGGACACCCTAGCAACCACCTAGCAACACCTTAGCAACCACCTAGCAACCACTCAGGACACCCTAGCAACCGCCTAGCAACGCCTTAGCAACCACTCAGAATACCCTAGCAACCACCTAGCAACACCTTAGCAACCGCTTAGCAACCACTTAGGACTCCTTAGCGACCACCTAGCAACACCTTAGCAACCACCTAGCAACCACTCAGAACACCCTAGCAACCACCTAGCAACACCTTAGCAACAACCTAGCAACCACTTAGAACACCCTAGCAACCGCCTAGCAACACCTTAGCAACCACTCAGAACACCCTAGCAACCACCTAGCAACACCTTAGCAACCACTCAGAACACCCTAGCAACCGCCTAGCAATGCCTTAGCAACCACCTAGCAACCACTCAGAACACCATAGCAACCACCTAGCAACAGCCTAGCAACCGCCTAGCAACATCTTAGCAACCACCTAGCAACCACTCAGGACACCCTAGCAACTGCCTAGCAACGACTTAGCAACCACTCAGAATACCCTAGCAACCACCTAAGCATGCTATGTGACATGCTAATTCATACTAGAATCATGCTAGTAACATGCTAATTCATACTAGAATCATGCTAATAACATGCTAATTCATACTAGAATCATGCTAGTAACATGCTAATGCATGCCAGAATCATGCTAATAACATGCTAATTCACGCTAGAATCATGCTAGTAACATGCTAATTCATACTATAATCATGCTAATAACATGCTAATTCATGCTAGAATCATGCGAGTAACATGCTAATTCATGCTAGAATCATTCTAGTAACATGCTAATTCATACTAGAATCATGCTAATTCATGCTAAAATCATGCTAATAACCTGCTAATTCATACTAGAATCATGCTAGCAGTATGTTAATTCATACTAGAATCATGCTAGTGACATGCTAATTTATTCTAGAATCATGCTAGTAACATGCTAATTCATGCTAGAAGCATGCTAATAACATGCTAATTTATACTAGAATCATGCTAATAAAATGCTAGTTTATACTACACTCATGCTAATAACATGCTAATCCATGCTAGAATCATGCTAATGCATGCTAGAATCATGCTAATAACATGCTACTTATACTTTTTCAAACTTTGAAAAAACTTTTTCAAACATGCTAATTTATACTAGAATCATGCTAATAAAATGCTAATTTGTACTACACTCATGCTAATAACATGCTAATCCATGCTAGAAACATGCTAATGCATACTAGAATCATGCTAATAACATGCTACTTATACTTTTTCAAACTGTTTTTAAACTAAACAAACTATTACCAACAGGCTTTGTCAAGCCAGCCTCAAAGTTTGTCTCGACGAACTTTACTGTCTAGTTTTTTTTATTAGGCTGGCTTGAGAAACAAGCCAGACTACTGAAATCCTATTTAAACTTATTATTTTTTTTATTAGGCTGGCTTGTCAAAGCCAACCTACTGTTATCCTATTTAAACTTATTAGGCTGGCTTGTCAAAGCCAGACTACTGTTCTACTATTTAAACTTATTATTATTATTAATTTTATTATTATTCTTCTTCTGAGACTAAAATTCAAACTCTATCTACTCCTTGAACTTTCAAGCTATTACCACCAAACTCACACCAGACCTCCAAACTGGTCTGACTCGGTATGCCATATCTCCTCAGACTGATCCAACTTTCGGTTTTCCGAAAAACGTCCCGGGACTGTCGGAAAAATCCCATAGACTTAACATTGGACCAAACTTTGTGACCTCGTAACTCTGCGTCAGACTGTCGCACAGAACTCTAACTGAGCTCATTTAACTCAGACTATCAAACTGTCAATGACTGATCACCTTTAAACTTTCTAGCCACGCCCTAGCAACCACTTTTGGACCCTAGTAACTGTCCCATAGACTTCAATTCAAAAGACTCTCATTGACTTAACATGGGATCAAACTTTGTGAGCTCATAACTCTGAATCAGACTGTCCTACAGACTAATGGCTGAGCTCATTTAACTCCGACTACCAAACTGCCAATAACTGATGAGCTTTTAACTTTCTAGACACACCCCTAAATACCACATACTGCACCCTAGCAACTGTCCCGTAGACTTCCATTCAAAAAACTCTTATTGACTTAACATGGGATCAAACTTTGTGAGCTCATAACTCTGCATCAGACTGTCCTACAGACTAATGGCTGAGCTCATTTAACTCCAACTAACAATCTGCCAATAACTGATGAGCTTTTAACTTTCTAGCCACACCCCTAACTACCACATACTGCACCCTAGCAACTGTCCCGTAGACTTCCATTACAAAAGACTCTCATTGACTTAACATGGGATCAAACTTTGTGAGCTCATAACTCTGCATCAGACTGTCCTACAGACTAATGGCTGAGCTCATTTAACTCAGACTACCAAACTACCAATAACTGATGAGCTTTTAACTTTCTAGCCACACCCCTAACTACCACATACTGCACCCTAGCAACTGTCCTATAGACTGTAATTAGCTGTGCTATCAAATGCTTATAATTCTAACATACTAATGACATGCTAATCATGCTAGCAACATGCTACTCATATGCTAATCGTGCTAATGACATGCTAACTCATACTGGAAACATGCTAATGACATGCTAATTTGTACAAGAATCATGCTAGTAACATGCTAATTCATACTAGACTCATGTTAATAACTGGCCTACATGCATATCTTTGCTTAGCAGTGTCCTATTGACTTAGGGATGGCTCATCTGACTCAGACAACCAATGAGCATCTCAATATGATAATGAAGCTCACAAGCCACGCCCCCAAATTGATTCCATAGACTTCCATTAAAATAGGCCAAGATGCATATCTTTGCATAGCAGTGTCATAGAGACATGGGGGTTGGTTCATTTGACTTAGACAGCCAACCACATTCAAGTGTACTCTGTAACCTCGCCCATAGCAACAAAACAGAGTACCCTAGCAACCATTCATCAACAGCTATAACTCAGCATCAGAACATCGTAGAGACTTGGAGATTGGCTCGTTTGACTCATGCTAGTAAACGGAATTTCCTAAATGCTACACATGCTAGCAGTGATTAGCTACATGCTAATATTGACTAGCCAAGTACTGTAACTTGCTAGAAATGCTTACTAAGTATAAATGTTTTCTCAAGCATGTATGTGAGGCTTGCCTAGTAACCAACCAGGGTACCCTAGCAACTGCCTAGCAACCACCCAAATTACCCTAGCAACCGCCTAGCAACCACCTAGCAACGGCCTAGTAATGCCTTAGTAAGGGCCTAGCGACCACTCAGGACACCCTAGCAACCGCCTAGCAACGCCTTAGCAACCACTCAGAATACCTTAGCAACCACCTAGCAACACCTTAGCAACCACCTAGTAACCACTTGAGACACCTTAGCAACCGCCTAGCAACACCTTAGCAACCACTCATAACACCCTAGCAACTGCCTAGCAACGCCTTAGCAACCACCTAGCAACCACTCAGGACACCCTAGCAACCACCTAGCAACACCTTAGCAACCACCTAGCAACCACTCAGGACACCCTAGCAACCACCTAGCAATGCCTTAGCAACCACTCAGAATACCCTAACAACCATCTAGCAACCACTTAGGACACCTTAGCAACCACCTAGCAACACCTTAGCAACCACCTAGCAACCACTCAAAACACCCTAGCAACCGCCCAGCAACACCTTAGCAACCACCTAGCAACCACTTAGGACACCCTAGCAACCGTCTAGCAACACCTTAGCAACCACCTAGCAACACCTTAGCACATGCTAATTCATGCTAGAATCATGCTAACAACATGCTAACTTCATGCTAGAATAATGGTAATTCATGCTAAAATCGTGCTAGTAACATGCTAATTCATACTGGAATCATGCTAGTAACATGCTAATTCATGCTAGAATCATGCTAATAACATGCTAATTCATACTGGAATCTTGCTAGTAACATGCTAATTCATGCTAGAATCATGCTAATAACATGCTAATTCATACTGGAATCATGCTAGTAACATGCTAATTCATGCTAGAATCATGCTAATAACATGCTAATTCATACTGGAATCTTGCTAGTAACATGCTAATTCATGCTAGAATCATGCTAATAACATGCTAATTCATACTAGAATCATGCTAATGACATGCTAATTCATACTGGAATCTTGCTAGTAACATGCTAATTCATGCTAGAATCATGCTAATAACATGCTAATTCATACTAGAATCATGCTAATGACATGCTAATTCGTACTGGAATCATGCTAGTAACATGCTAGTTCATCCTAGAATCATGCTAGTAACATGCTAATTTATGCTAGAATCATGCTAGTAACATGCTAACTCATGCTAGAATCATGCTAATAACATGCTAACTCATACTACAATCATGCTAATAACATGCTAATTCATACTAGAATCATGCTAATTCATACTAGAATCATGCTAGTAACATGCTAATTCATGCTAGAATCATACTAGTAACATGCTTATTCATACTAGAATCATGCTAATAACATGCTACTTCATGCTAGAAAAACACTAGTAACATGCTAATTTTACTACAATCATGCTAATAACTCACTAATTCATGCTAGAATTATGCTAGTAACATGCTAAATTGTGCTAGAATCATGCTAATAACATGCTAATCCATGCTAGAATCGTACTAATAAGATGCTAATTCATGCTAATAACATGCTAATCTATGCTAGAATCATGCTAATAACATGCTACTTATACTTTTTCAAACTGTTTTTAAACTAAATAAACTATTACCAACAGGCTTTGTCAAGCCAGCCTCAAAGTTTGTCTCGACGAACTTTACTGTCTAGTTATTATTTTTATTTATTCTTCTTCTGAGACTAAAATTCAAAATCTATCTGCTCCTTGAACTTTCAAACTATTACCACCAAACTCACACCAGACCTCCAAACTGGTCTGACTCTTTATGCTATATCTTTTCCGACTGATCCGACTTTCGGTTTTCCGAAAAACGTCCCGGGACTGTCGGAAAAATCCCATAGACTTAACATTGGATCAAACTTTGTGCCCTTATAACTCTGCGTCAGACTGTTGCACAGACTTCTAACTGGGCTCATTTAACTCAGACTATCAAACTGCCAATGACTGATCACCTTTAAACTTTCTAGCCACGCCCTAGCAACCACTTTTGGACCCTAGTAACTGTCCCATAGACTTCCATTCAATAGACTCTCATTGACTTAACATGGGATCAAACTTTGTGAGCTCATAACTCTGAATCAGACTGTCCTACAGACTTATGGCTGAGCTCATTTAACTCCGACTACCAATCTGCCAATAACTGATGAGCTTTTAACTTTCTAGCCACACCCCTAACTACCACATACTGCACCCTAGCAACTGTCCCGTAGACTTCTATTACAAAAGACTCTCATTGACTTTACATGGGATCAAACTTTGTGAGCTCATAACTCTGCATCAGACTGTCATAGAGACTAATGGCTGAGCTCATTTAACTCAGTCTAGCCAGCAGCCAATCACTGATGGCCTTTTAACTTTCTAGCCACACCCCTAACTACCACATACTGCACCCTAGCAACTGTCCTATAGACTGTAATTAGCTGTGCTATCAAATGCTTATTATTCTAACATGCTAATGACATGCCAATCATGCTAGCAACATGCTACTCATATGCTAATCATGCTAATGACATGCTAACTCATACTGGAAACATGCTAATGACATGCTAATTTTTACTAGAATCATGCTAGTAACATGCTAATTCATTCTAGACTCATGTTAATAACTGGCCTACATGCATATCTTTGCATAGCAGTGTCCTATTGACTTGGGGGATGGCTCATCTGACTCAGACAACCAATGAGCATCTCAATATGATAATGAAGCTCACAAGCCACGCCCCCAAATTGATTCCATAGACTTCCATTAAAATAGGCCAAGATGCATATCTTTGCATAGCAGTGTCATAGAGACATGGGGGTTGGTTCATTTGACTTAGACAGCCAACCACATTCAAGTGCACTCTGTAACCTCGCCCATAGCAACAAAACAAAGTACCCTAGCAACCATTCATCAACAGCTATATCTCAGCATCCGAACATCGTAGAGACTTGGAGATTGGCTCGTTTGACTCATGCTAGCAAACGGAACTTCCTATATGCTACACATGCTAGCAGTGATTAGCTACATGCTAATATTGACTAGCCAAGTACTGTAACTTGCTAGACATGCTTACTTAGTTTAAAGGTTTTATCAAGCATGTATGTGAGGCTTGCCTAGTAACCACCCAGGGTACCCTAGCAACTGCCTAGCAACCACCCAAATTACCCTAGCAACAGCCTAGTAATGCCTTAGTAAGGGCCTAGCGACCACTCAGGACACCCTAGCAACCGCCTAGCAACGCCTTAGCAACCAATTAGAATACCCTAGCAGCCACCTAGCAACACCTTAGCAACCACCTAGCAACCACTTGAGACACCTTAGCAACCGCCTAGCAACACCTTAGCAACCACCTAGCAACCACTCAGAACACCCTAGCAACTGCCTAGCAACGCCTTAGCAACCACCTAGCAACCACTCAGGACACCCTAGCAACCACCTAGCGATGCCTTAGCAACCACCTAGCAACCACTCAGGACACCCTAGCAACCCCCTAGCAATGCCTTAGCAACCACTCAGAATACCCTAGCAACTACCTAGCAACCACTTAGGACACCTTAGCAACCACCTAGCAACACCTTAGCAACCACCTAGCAACCACTCAGAACACCCTAGCAACCGCCTAGCAACACCTTAGCAACCACCTAGCAACCACTCAGGCCACCCTAACAACTGCCTAGCAACGACTTAGTAACCACTAAGAATACCCTAGCAACTACCTAAGCATGCTATGTGACATGCTAATTCATACTAGAATCATGCTAGTAACATGCTAATTCATACTACAATCATGCTAGTAACATGCTAATTCATGCTAGAATCATGATAGTAACATGCTAATTTATACTAGAATCATGCTAGTAACATGCTAATTCATACTAGAATCATGCTAGTAACATGCTAATGCATGCTAGAATCATGCTAATAACATGCTAATTCACGCTAGAATCATGCTAGTAACATGTTATTTCATACTATAACCATGCTAATAACATGCTAATTCATGCTAGAATCATGCTAATAACATGCTAATTCACACTAGAATCATGCTAATTCAAACTAGAATCATGCTAGTAACAGGCTAATTCATACTAGAATCATGCTAGTAACATGCTAATTCATACTACATTCATGTTCATAACATGCTAATTTATAATAGAATCTTGCTAATAACATGCTAATTCATGCTAGAATCATGCTAATAACATGCTAATTCATGCTAGAATCATAATAGTAACATGCTAATTTATACTAGAATCATGCTAGTAACATGCTAATTCATACTAGAATCATGCTAGTACATGCTAATGCATGCTAGAATCTTGCTAATAACATGCTAATTCACGCTAGAATCATGCTAGTAACATGTTAATTCATGCTATAACCATGCTAATAACATGCTAATTCATGCTAGAATCATGCTAATAACATGCTAATTCACACTAGAATCATGCTAATTCAAACTAGAATCATGCTAGTAACAGGCTAATTCATACTAGAATCATGCTAGTAACATGCTAATGCATGCTAGAATCATGCCAGTAACATGCTAATTCATGCTAGAATCATACTAGTAACATGCTAATTCATGCTAGAATCATAATAGTAGCATGCTAATTCATACTAGAATCATGCTAGTGACATGCTAATTTATTCTAGAATCATGCTAGTAACATGCTTATTCATGCTAGAATCATGCTAATAACATGCTAATTCATACTAGAATCATGCTAATAACATGCTAATTTGTACTACACTCATGCTAATAACATGCTAATCCATGCTAGAATCATGCTAATTCATGCTAGAATCATGCTAATAACATGCTACTTATACTTTTTCAAACTGTTTTTAAACTAAATAAACTATTACCAACAGGCTTTGTCAAGCCAGCCTCAAAGTTTGTCTCGACGAACTTTACTGTCTAGTTAGGCTGGCTTGTCAAAGCCAACCTACTGTTATCCTATTTAAACTTATTATTATTATTTTTATTTATTCTTCTTCTGAGACTAAAATTCAAAATCTATCTGCTCCTTGAACTTTCAAACTATTACCACCAAACTCACACCAGACCTCCAAACTGGTCTGACTCTTTATGCTATATCTTTTCCGACTGATCCGACTTTCGGTTTTCCGAAAAACGTCCCGGGACTGTCGGAAAAATCCCATAGACTTAACATTGGATCAAACTTTGTGACCTCATAACTCTGCATCAGACTGTCACACAGACTTCTAACTGGGCTCATTTAACTCAGACTATCAAACTGCCAATGACTGATCACCTTTAAACTTTCTAGCCACGCCCTAGCAACCACTTTTGGACCCTAGTAACTGTCCCATAGACTTCCATTCAATAGACTCTCATTGACTTAACATGGGATCAAACTTTGTGAGCTCATAACTCTGAATCAGACTGTCCTACAGACTAATGGCTGAGCTCATTTAACTACGACTACCAAACTGCCAATAACTGATGAGCTTTTAACTTTCTAGCCACACCCCTAACTACCACATACTGCACCCTAGCAACTGTCCCATAGACTTCCATTACAAAGACTCTCTTTGACTTTACATGGGATCAAACTTTGTAAGCTCATAACTCTCCATCAGACTGTCTTACAGACTAATGGCTGAGCTCATTTAACTCAGGCTAGCCAACAGCCAATCACTGATGGCCTTTTAACTTTCTAGCCACACCCCTAACTACCACATACTGCACCGTAGCAACTGTCCCATAGCCTGTAATTAGCTGTGCAATAAAATGCTAATTATTCTAACATGCTAATGACATGTCAATCATGCTAGCAACATGCTACTCATATGCTAATCATGTTAATGACATGCTAACTCATACTGGAAACATGCTAATGACATGCTAATTTGTACTAGAATCATGCTAATAACATGCTAACTAATGCTAGAATCATGCTAGTAACATGCTAATTCATGCTAGAATCATGCTAGTAACATGCTAACTCATACTAGAACCATGCTAATAACATGCTAATTCATGCTAATTCTACTACAATCATGCTGATAACACTACTTCATGCTACAATCTGGCTAGTAACATGCTAATTCATGCTAATAACATTCTAATCCATGCTAGAATCATACTAATAACATGCTAATTCATGCTAATCCATGCTAGACTCATGCTAGTAACATGCTAATTCATACTAGAATCATGCTAATGTCATGCTAATTCATACCAAACTCATGCTAGTAACATGCTAATTCATACTAGAATCATGCTAGTAACATGCTAATTCATGCTAGAATCATGCTAATAACATGCTAATTCATACTGGAATCATGCTAGTAACATGCTAATTCATGCTAGAATCATGCTAATAACATGCTAATTCATACTAGAATCATGCTAATGACATGCTAATTCATACTGGACTCATGCTAGTAACATGCTAATTCATACTAGAATCATGCTAGTAACATGCTAATTCATACTGGAATCATGCTAGTAACATGCTAATTCATGCTAGAATCATGCTAATAACATGCTAATTCATACTGGAATCATGCTAGTTACATGCTAATTCATGCTAGAATCATGTTAGTAACATGCTAACTCATGCTAGAATCATGCTAATAATATGCTAACTCATACTAGAATCATGCTAATAACATGCTAATTCATACTAGAATCATGCTAATTCATACTAGAATCATGCTAGTAACATGCTAATTCATGCTAGTAACATGCTTATCCATGCTAGAATCATGCTAATAACATGCTAATTCATGCTAGAATCATGCTAATAACATGCTAATTTATACTAGAATCATGCTAGTAACATGCTAATTCATACTAGACTCATGCTAGTGACATGCTAATTCATACTAGAGTCATGCTAGTGACATGCTAGTTCATACTAGAATCTTGCTAATAACATGCTAATTCATGCTAGAATCATGCTATTAACATGCTAATTCATGCTAGAATCATGGTAGTAACATGCTAATTTTACTACAATCATGCTAACAACACACTAATTCATGCTAGAATTATGCTAGTAACATGCTAAATCGTGCTAGAATCATGCTAATTCATGCTAATAACATGCTAATCCATGCTAGAATAGTACTAATAAGAAGATAATTCATGCTAATAACATGCTAATCTATGCTAGAATCATGCTAATAACATGCTACTTATACTTTTTCAAACTGTTTTTAAACTAAATAAACTATTACCAACAGGCTTTGTCAAGCCAGCCTCAAAGTTTGTCTCGACGAACTTTACTGTCTAGTTATTCTTCTTCTTCTTCTGAGACTAAAATTCAAAATCTATCTCCTCCTAGAGCTTTCGAGCTATGACCACCAAACTCACACCAGACCTCCAAACTATTCTGACTCGGTATGCCATATCTTTTCCGACTGATCCGACTTTCGATTTTCCGAAAAACGTCCCGGGACCGTCGGAAAAATCCCATAGACTTAACATTGGACCAAACTTTGTGACCTCATAACTCTGCATCAGACTGTCACACAGTCTTCTAACTGGGCTCATTTAGCTCAGACTACCTAACTGCCAATAACTGATGAGCTTTTAACTTTCTGGCCACGCCCTAGCAACCACTTTTGGACCCTAGAAACTGTCCCATAGACTTCCATTCAAAAGACTCTCATTGAATTAACATGGGATCAAACTTTGTGAGCTCATAACTCTGCATCAGACTGTCATACAGACTAATGGCTGAGCTCATTTAACTCAGACTACCAAACTGCCAATAACTGATGAGCTTTTAACTTTCTAGCCACACCCTAACTACCAGATACTGTACCCTAGCAACAACTGTCCCATAGACTTTTATTGCAAAAGACTGTCATTGACTTAACAATAGATCTAACTCTGTGACCTCAAAACTATATATCTATCCTTTTTCAAACTGCGTCTATCTATCTATCTATCTATCTATCTATCTATCTATCTATCTATCTATCTATCTATCTATCTATCTATCTATCTATCTATCTATCTATAAACTGTTTTTATCTATCTATCTATCTATCTATCTATCTATCTATCTATCTATCTATCTATCTATCTATCTATCTATCTATCTATCTATCTATCTATCTGTCTATACTTTTTCAAACTGTTTTAATCTATCTATCTATCTATCTATCTATCTATCTAACTATCTATCTATCTATCTATCTATCTATCTATCTATCTATCTATCTATCTATCTATCTGTCTATCTGTCTATCTCTATCCATCTATCTATCTATCTATCTATCTATCTATCTATCTATCTATCTATCTATCTATCTATCTATCTATCTATCTATCTATCTATCTATCTATCTATCTATCTATCTATCTATCTATACTTTTTCAAACTGTTTTAATCTATCTATCTATCTATCTATCTATCTATCTATCTATCTATCTATCTATCTCTATCCATCTATCTATCTATCTATCTATCTATCTATCTATCTATCTATCTATCTATCTATCTGTCTATCTCTATCTATCTATCTATCTATCTATCTATCTATCTATCT
>NC_141030.1:48362500-48470000 GCF_052040795.2 Danio rerio
CAGGACTTTGATTAGGCCACTCCAAAAAAAATGTCATTTTATTTTTATTCAGCCATTCAGAAGAGGACTTGCTGGTCTGCTTTTCGTCATTACTATTATTAAATCATTGTTGTTATTATTATTGAAATGTATTTTATGCTGTAATAAAGCTGAAGTAATAAAGTAGAGTTAATAATTTACTATAAAGCTGAATCATCAGCATAATAGTAATAAATAATAATAAGCAGTATTTAACCAAGAACCGCCTTTTTATGGTCATGCCACTGCATCTCAATTGGATTCAGGTCAGGACTTTGACTAGGCCACTCCAAAGTCTTCATTTTGTTTTGCTTTTTCAGCCATTCAGAAGTGAACTTAAGTGCTTTGGATCTTTGTTATTATTAATTATTATTGTTATTATTAGTCATTGTTGTTGTTTTTATTATTATTGTTATACATTTTTTAGAATTGCTGTAATGAAGCTAAATTAATAAAGTACAGTTATTAATTTACTATAAAACTGAATCATCAGCATAATTGTAATAAATAATAATAAGCAGTATTTAAGCAAGAAGGCAACGCAGTGGCGCAGTAGGTAGTGCTGTCGCCTCACAGCAAGAAGGTCGCTGGTTCGAGCCTCAGCTGGGTCAGTTGGGATTTCTGTGTGGAGTTTGCATGTTCTCCATGCGTTTACGTGGGTTTCCTCCGAGTGCTCTGGTTTCCCCCACAGTCCAAACACATGCGCTATAGAGGAATTGGGTAAGCTGAATTGTCTGTAGTGTATAAGTGTGAGTAAGTGTGTGTGGATGTTTCCCAAAGATGAGTTGCGTCTGGAAGGGTATCCGCTGCATAAAATGTGCTGGATAAGTTGGCGATTCATTCCGCTGTGGCAACCCCGGACTAATAACGGGACTAGGCTGAAAAGAAAATGAATGAATTTAAGCAAGAACCGCCTTTTTATGGTCATACCACAGCATCTCAATTAGATTCAGGTCAGGACTTTCAGTAGGCCACTCCAAAGTCTTCATTTTGTTTTGTTTTTTTAGCCATTCAGAAGTGAACTTGAGTGCTTTGGATCTTTGTTATTATTAATTTAATCATTGTTATTGTTTCTATTACTATTGTTATTATTTTTTAAATTGCTGTAATGAAGCTAAATTAATAAAGTACAGGTGATGATTTACTATAAAGCTGAATCATCAGCATATTAGTAATAATTAATAATAAACAGTGTTTGAGCATGAACGGCCTTTTTATGGTCATACCACAGCATCTCAATTGGATTCAGGTCAGGACTTTGACTTGGCCACTCCAAAGTCTTCATTTTGTTTTGTTTTTTTCAGCCATTCAGAAGTGAACTTGAGTGCTTTGGATCGTTGTTATTATTAATTGAATCATTAAATTAATAAAGTACAGTTATTGGTATAATACAGTATATAGCTGAATCGTCATTCTAATATGCTATTTCAAGTCGGAGTAATATTTCCCATTTTTACTGATTTATTTAAAACACTGATCAAATGTTTGTGTGTTTATTTATGTGATTATATGTCAATAATTACTGTAAATTGTTTAATGAATTTCAAATTTACTCTTTAAAATCAGTAATATGATAAAAAGTGCATAACATAATGTTTAGACATGCCGTGTGGGATCTGGTTTGAGGTTAGTATATGAAGCTAAAGCACAAAATGCTTAAAAATGTCAACTCTGTCATAGTTTAAAAGGTTTGACATGAAGTTAAACAACACTCAATAACAAAAATGTAATGTTTCCTGTCAAACTTACCTATTATTTTGCATTAATAATGGATTTACAACTACAGTAAATTGTTCATTTGTTGTATATCCTGCTAGTTTAAAGATAATTATTGAAAAAATGCCTTTAAAATTTTCTGAAATGTCAAACACTTTAACAGAAGCAAAACCGTCATTGAATCTCTCCAGGTCTGTCTTTATTGTACATTATTTTCAATCTAAAATTGACCATTTATAGAAATAAGAGCATTTGTCCTCCTGGCTTTTTCCGCAGTTGTTTTCTGAAGCTGCAGGCTTTTAGCAGCGTCCTGATAAAGACGTAACCGTCTGTCTGTCTGCCTGCCGGAGGTGAATAAACCCGGCTTTATCAACAGCACCGAGAGCAGAATAAATCTCTCCAGGTTGTTGAGGCAACGGTCGTCGCTCTGAAAATCCTCCAACTGCTCTCTAGGCTGTAATTACCACAAGTCAATGCCTCTGTTTTGATGCTGGCGTATTCGCAGGGTTTGATCCGCCGCACACTGGGAGGCTGTCAGCATCTCAGGGCTTTTTCTGCTCCAGATTTCTCAAAAATCTTCCTGTCGTGGAGGATCATTGTGCCGCATGATGAGCTTTCTTTCACCTCCGTCTGAATGTCAGAAGAGGCTTTAGATTCCTGCTTCTTAGCATGCTGAGACACAGAGCTTCAACTAATGACAGTCATACTTCAAAAAAACTATTGCGCAAAAAAAGTACTGTAAAAAGTAGAGCAAAAAAGCCATGCAGAGCAATATTACAGCATCGAGTGTTAGGTAATGCATTAAAAATAACACAAGTTATGTAATCAGATTACTTTTTCAAGTAACTAGGGAAGGATTACTTTTTTAATTTCCAAGATAACATGATGCTGAGACACAGAGCTTCAACTAGTGATGCTTTAAAAAACCTTTTCTATATTTATGCACCAAAAAAGTACCTTAAAGCAGAGCAAAAGCGGCACATAGAGCGTTATTAAAGCATTGAGTGTTGTGTAGTGCATTACAAATAATGCATTACAAAGTTATGTTATCAGATTACTTGTTCAAGTAACTAGTCAAGTATTACTTTTTAATAAAAAAAAAATGTCCAGACACAGAGCTTCAGCTAATGATAGTTATGCTTTAATAAACCCTTCATTTATTTATGCACAATAAAATACAGTAAAAACAGAGCGTTATTACAGCATCGAGTGTCGAGTAATGCATTACGAAGTAATGTAATCAGATTACTTTTTCAAGTAACTAGGGAAGGATTACTTTTTTAATTTCCAAGACCATAAGACATTGAGACACAGAGATTCAACTAGTGATATAGTATACCTTTAATATATTTATGCACAAAAAAGAACAGTAAAAACAGAGATCAAAAGCGGCACATAGAGCATTATTATAGCATCGAGTATTAAGTAATTCATTATTTGTAATAATTATATTAAGTATATTTTGTGATGCTTGTAAAGGATTACTTTTTAATTTCCAAGAAAATATCATGTCGAGACAGCTTCAACTACTGGTAGTTATTCTTTAATGTTTACTGTACTTTTATCTGCAATACTGCATTAAAATATAAAAGGTTTTGTTTAACAGGAAAGGCACATAGAGCAATATTACAGCACCCAGTGTTGGATAATGCATTGAAAATAACACAAGTTATGTAATCAGATTACTTTTCAAGTAACTAGTCAAGTATTACTTTTTAATTTCCAAGAGAACATGATGGTGAGACACAGAGCTTCAACTAATGATGCTTTAAAAAACCTTTTCTATATTTATGCACCATTAAATTACAGCAAAAGCGGCACATAGAGCGTTATTAAATCATTTAGTGTTGTGTAGTGCATTACAAATAATGCATTACAAAGTTATGTTATCAGATCACTTGTTCAGGTAACTAGTCAAGTATTACTTTTTAATAAAAAAATGTTGAGACACAGAGCTTCAGCTAATGATAGTTATGCTTTAATAAACCCTCCATTTATTTATGCACAATAAAATACAGTAAAAAAACAGAGCGTTATTACAGCATCGAGTATCGAGTAATGCATTACAAAGTTATGTAATCAGATTACTTTTTCAAGTAACTAGGGAAGGATTACTTTTTAATTTCCAAGATAATATCATGTCGAGACGCAGCTTCAACTACAGAAATCTTTAATAAACCCTTTATTTATTGATGCACTATTGCACAATAAAGTAAAATATTTTATTAAAAACGACACACAGAGCATTACTACAGCACTCAGTGTAAGGTAATGCATTAAAAATAACAAGTTGCTTTTTAATTTCCAAGATAATATGACATTGAGACACAGAGATTGAACTAGTGATATTGTATACCTATAATATATTTATGCACAAAAAGGACAGTAAAAACAGAGATCAACCAAGAATCAGAGCTTAATTACAGCATGAAGTATTAATGCATTATTTATAATTATACAACAGTTCTGTCTGGTTCTTTAATCTGATTGGCTGATAGCCATGTGATATTTTGCCAGTAACAACACACACAGGCCTCTTCACCCTTCACCTCTGTGTATTACTCCGCCCACATAGAGCCAGCAACAAGCAGAAAAACACTACAGTTTGACAAATATTGCTGCTGTTGGACAACAATGTACTTTTCAGGCTTTTTTAGTGGAGAAAATAGTTGTTTAGATTGCAACTATGCAGTTTATTTGTAAGAATAGTGCCTATTTTAAATATTTACAATTGCTGAGAGAGCTCGTCTGCGGCCATTAGCCTGCCATAGTGTAGTAGACCAAAGACGGTTGACGTGGTCTATCCACAAGATGGCGCCAGGACCGCATAATAAGCCCTGGCTTAGATTAAAACTGTTGTGTGTTTTCACGATTGCGAAGCTGAAAAATGGAAGCGTCACATTTTTTAAGGTGGACCAGATGGAGTTAATAAGAAGCTGCGAATAAGAAGCTGGATTCAGCCTCGTCCCTCCTTATCGCAAACACAACAGCAGTCTGGTAGTGATTGCGCTGCTTTTTTCGGGGTTAATTATTGTGATATTGTAACTGTCGCTTAATGTTTGATATGCATTGTGTATAAATGTCATGTCCCTTTTAGAGGACTTCTTCTATGGTTGTTTTACCTTTGAGATGAAAGCAGGCATGTATGGGAGCTGTAATCAGATTTTATTTATCAACAGTCAAAATATCCATTAACTGTATTTCAGGACTTTTCATCAAACATTAAAAGTTAAAGATCAAAATCCTACTAATAGGTAACAACACTAATACAAACAATATATCACAAAGCAGAGTTTTACACAGCAGATGCCCTTCCAGCTGCAACCCAGTACTGGGAAGCACCCATACACACTCATTCACTCACACACACTCATACACTGCGGCCAATTTAACTTATTCAATTCCCCCATAGTGCATGTGTTTTGATTGTGGGGAAACCGGAGCACCCAAACCCACGCCAACACGAGGAGAACATGCAAACTCCACACAGAAACGCCAACTGACCCAGCCGGGACTCAAACCAGTGATCTTCTTACAGTGAGGTGACTGTGCTAACCACTGAGCCACCATGTCACCCTTATTTTCCTGTTTCATTCAGTTAAAAATCTAAAACTAAACATAATAATAATAATAACACATCTTGACACAAAAAGACACAACAAACAATGGATTTAAAGACTACAATATGCTACACTCCTGAAAAATTCTGAGTTATTGTGACTTGATTGCATCAGTATATGAATGTACATCACAAAGCAAAACCGCAAATGAATGTAACCGTTTAGACATCTGTAATAATCACAGGGTATAATTAAAGGTTTGCACACAATACTGTTGGATTGCTGAATTCTCTTAAATCCCCAAAGCAGACAAACCGCAGCTAGCAAGCATCTGTAGGAGTTGAGAGCAGTTTCAGACATTAATATTTCTCGCATGGACGATCTGCCACCGGTTTCTGGCTTCTGCTGCGTTTCTCTCAGCGCTGGCCGTTTATTAAATTGCATTTCTTCTGTTTCCGCCGTCACTGTCAGGAAAGCTGTCTGAGTCATAATCCCACAGAATAAGCAGCGTGCGGGAGGACGGAGAGAAGCGCGGAAAACAAGATAGAGAAAACACAGAGCAGGAAAAGACCAAGACGCAAAATAGAGAAAGAAAAAGAGAAGTTGCATTAAAAAGATGGAGAGAGAGAGAGAGAGAGAGAGAGAGAGAGAGGAGAGTTTCTGCTAAAGCTTTTATTTTTCTATTTTCATAACCTTCAAATAAATGATCAAAAGCACATCTTCATTTAATACAATGTGTGAAAATGTTTTACAGAATAGGCAGCAGCATTACAGCTCTCAGTGTTTAGGTTATGCATTAGGAGTAGTGTAAGAAATGTAATCCGATTACTTTTTCAGGTAACTGGTCAAGTATTTTTGATCATTTCTCACGAAAGGTTTGTTTGAGCTCAACTGTGCAGACCTGAGTTTGCATTTCTTCAGCCTGAGCTATATTCATAGCATATTTCACTTAAGGTGTAAAATGGTTGTTGCTAGAAGGGATACAGCTGAAGAATTCATTCATTCACTCATTTATTTTCCTTCGGCTTAGTCTCTTTATTTATCAGAGGTTGCCACAGCGGAATGAACCACCAACTATTCCAGCATATGTTTTCATTCATTCATTCATTCATTCATTCATTCATTCATTCATTTATTCATTTTCCTTCGGCTTAGTCCGTTTATTAATCCGGGGTCACCACAGTGGAATGAACCACCAGCTATTCCAGCATATGTTTTTATTCATTCATTCATTTTCTTTTCGTCTTAGTCCCTTTATTAATCCGGGGTTGCCACAGTGGAATGAACCGCCAACTTATCCAGCACTTGTTTTTATGCGGCGGATTCCCTTCCAACTGCAACCCAGTGCTGGGAAACACCTTTACACTCTCACATTTACACACATACACGCTAGTACACCACAGCCAATTTAGTTAATCAATTCCCCTATAGTGCATGTGTTTGGACTGTGGGGTAAACCGGAGAACATGCAAACTCCACACAGAAATGCCAACTGTCCCAGCCAAGAATTGAACCAGCGACCTTGTTGCTGTGAGACCACAGTGCTAACCACTGTGTCGCCACAATAATAACATAATATAAAAGTAATAATATAATTATAATAATTAATATAATAAAAAATCAATAAAAAAGTAATTATTCATCGTGTGATTTGTAAATGTGCCAAAGTTAACATATTATTTTAAATACTTTTCATATAAAAACAGTGAATATGGGTAGACTGTTTAATTAAATGATTATTTTAAGTAAATAAAAAACACAAAAAGTTATTATTATTAAAAAAAACTATTGAAGTTCCACGCAGAAACTCCAACTGGCCCAGCCTTCACTGCCTTATAATAGGCTACCTTCATGGCTTTTGTTGATTTATAATTTACACACAATATATCGCATGTGCATGATCGGATTAGGATTGGAACCGACTGGCCGATACCCGATCCAGCAAAAATATGCGGGATCTAACCGATATCCGATCCACGTATTGGGATCGGTGCATCCCTACTCAAAATATGGATCTGTGACAGAGCAACTACGGTTTGAGGAAACACTCGTCACTACACCGATTATTTCCCAAAACATATAATCATACTATGCAACCCAGGCTCATTCTGAAAGCGTAGTCCAGCGGACTTTTCTGGAGGCCGCGAAATACGTCCCGGGATGTACGTATTTGTGCAGTTTTTGTTTTCGCGAATCCGCGAGAGGCCGCTGTGTGCGCTTTTTCGTATCTCTCGCGTCTCTCGCGAGTGACGTTTGCGCCGGCGCTGTTCTCGCGTCAGCCCACCAGAGGCCGCTGTCTGACTGACCGAATGATTGACTGCGCGACCGGCCAATCGGCTGACCCACCCTCCTCCTTCCCTGAACCCAACCATATTTACAGATTGACCAGCCCGCCCGCTCACTTCCCTAGACCCGAGCAACAATTTAGAAAAGCCGTCTAGAAAAAGAAAAACCCTCGTCTGTTTTTTTTTTTACCACGTTTTCGGATTTCACCGCGTTCTCACCCTTGTTAGCTTTATTTTTTGGATTCTGTTTTTGTCTTACCTGGTTTCTGGAACTGCTCTTCCCCGGACTCGGACCCGGACGCCTTTGTCAACTCCTTCTCTCTGCATCTGAAGTCTGCCGACGCACACGATGAGCTGACCGGACAAACTGACTGCAGCGAGAAAGCCTTCCACACGGAGGTAAGCGGTCGCCGAAAGGGAACGGCGTCACACCGCCCCGTAGCGTTCGCTTAAAAAAATGAAACACAGCCATACGTACCTCCCGGGACGTATTTCGCGGTCTCCAGAAACGTCCGCCGGACTACGTTTTCAGAATGAGCCTGGGTTGATACTATGGTAGTTCAGCCGTGAGTTATGCCGTTTTTCGGGAAACGCATCCTTAATCGGCTTGCCATCATGCATAATATATCAGCTTCACATTGACTGACACACACACTTAAATAAACCAAACTAGAAGCGATCTCAGCAGAAGACTTCTAAACCAAGACCACACACTGCTTCTTTGGGTTTGGTTTTACCTGTAATGCATTCGCGGTGAGGTGTTAAGTTGAGGTGAGTGTGAGCAGGATTAATTTGTCCATCAGCTCAGTGTTGGTCTCTCTGCGCTCTGTGTAAGGCTGTTTTGGGGCCCTTGTGTTTCGGGCTCATTATCTGATGCGAGTGAATGTGTTTGCGGGGCCTGTTAATGCGTCTGCTTGACATGAGCAATCTATAACCGCTGGAAGAGTTCATTTGTCATTCAGAGCAGCTGAAAAATAACACACACGTCATTTCTGACTCTTAAGTGTGTCTGGCAGTGCTGTTGTGTGCGTGTGTGTGTTGGATCATTTTTAATGCCTAATGTTGATAACTGAGATCATATTTAAATAATATTCAAATATATTTACAGTAGTTAAAGGCAGAATTATTCGCCCTCTTGTATATTTTTCCCCAATTTCTGTTTAACAGAGAAGATGTAGTTATATATATAGACAATAGTTTTAATAACTCATCTCTAATAACTGATTCATTTTCTCTTTGGCATGATGACAGTAAATAATATTAGACTAGATATTCTTCAAGACACTTCTATACAGCTTAAAGAGACATTTAAAGGCTTCACTAGGGTAATTAGGGTAAAGTTAGGGTAATTAGGCAAGTCATTGTATATCAGTGGTTTGTTCTGGAGACAATCCAACACTAATATTGCTTAAAGGGGTGAATAATATTGACCTTAAACAGATTAAAAAAAAATAAACTGCTTTTATTTTGGCCAAAATAAAACAAATAAGACTTTGTGTACAAAGCTTAATAAAATACAATAAATAATTAAATACAAATTAATTAAAATTATATATTAATACATACAATATATTATTTTACAATTTTCTTTATAAAATAAAAAAAGGTGAATGCGTTTATAATTTTATCATAAATTATATATTATCAATTGCTAAATGTCAGGTGTATGCATAAATACAAACTTTTTGTGTGTATAATATCCTTATTTGTGTTATTATTATTTATTGATTATTTGGTTCATTGAATATTCTTTATTAGATTAAATTAGATTTAAATGGAGAAATACTTTATTGTTTTTATAAAACAAAATATTTATGTCAAAATTACACAATTTGTTCATAAACTGAATATTATGTAAATGGTAATTAATAAAGTGCTGTCTTGTTTTGGTTTTGTATTAATTATTTAATATTATTAATAATGTGAAATATTTCTGTGACATTATTATTTAGTATTGTTTGGTCATTTTTTGGATTTTTTTTAAAATAATAATAATAATAATAAATTATATATATATATATATATATATATATATATATATATATATATATATATATATATATCAAGGCAGCAGGCCGAGTGCCTTAGTGTCCCCCCTTTATTAATCTGGGGTTGCCACTGCAGAATGAACCACCAACTTATCCACCATATGTTTCACGCAGAGGGTGCCCTTCCAGCTGCAACCCATCACTGGGAAACAAACATCCACACACATTCATTCACACATACACTACGAACAATTTAGTTCAACAATTCCCCTATGACGCATGTTTTTGGACTTGTGGGGGATACCGGACCATCCAGAGGTAATCCACGCCAACACGGGGAGAACATGCAAACTCCACACAGAAACGCCACCTGATCTGAGGCTCGAACCAGTGGCTTTCTTGCTGTGAGGTGAATGTGCTACTCACTGCGCCACCATGCAGCCAACATAAAACACAGAGAGTCTAAAAACCCTTTAATATGAGAAACTACTTTCTTCCACCATTCATTCACATCTGAAGCCGACATCAGAACAGCAGAAAACCGCTGCTCATTTACTAACATCACTTTAGAGCTACTGTTTGACTGTTTCTCTAGCATAATGTCTAAAGTGAGGACAAAACAGCTGATTTTGCTGACACTTTAAGCTTATAAGGCTGAACAGCATGAAATGTCATCAGTCTACAGAGATTTCCCAATATTTCTCTGTTGCAATTGGGAGATAATTAATAATTAACCTTAAAAAAAGCCAAACACTGGCAGATTACTATGGTATAATTGCAGCAGTTTTATGATGATTTGATCAGCTGTAAAGTTTGAAATTTACTGTGTTTTTCTCCTCAAAGGACTTATTATGCAGTCTCTGTCGCCATCTTCTGGCAGAACGTCAACCGTCTTTGCTCTGCTCAGTATGAGGAGCTGAATCTCGGAAATTATAAATGTTTAAAATAGGCATTATCATCATAAATAAACTGCATAGTTGCAATCTAAACAACTACGTTCTCGACTAAACAGCCTCAAAAGTACATGATGTTGTCCAGCAGCTGCAATATTTGTCAAGCTGTAGTGAGTTTATAGATCTGCTGTCACTCTGTGAGCGGAGTAATACACAAGGGTGAAGAGGCTGTACGAGTGCTGTTATTGCAGAATATATACACACAAATTAATTCAGGGGCTGAATTGCATTTTTCATTGAGGTTATATTGTTATATTCAGAGTTTTTTTGCAGGTATCATACAGCATTTTCAGTGTTGTTGACAAGCTCACAATAAGTTTGCTTTTATTTTGTGACTTTTGAAGTAGTTCAGGTCTCTCTCAGTCTGTGGATATAATGGCTCCTGTCCTAACAAACTACACCACTGCTGTTGTCTTTGTCTGACCCACTTGCTATAAATAAAAGTCAAATGCGTAGAACAGCAGTTCGACACTGTGGAACAGATCCAGGGAACAATGATGCAAAATTGCTGCTTTTTGTCCCCATAGATTAGGCGACTGACAGAGATAACGCTCACAAGCAGTGATTATGGAAAGCTCTGGCCTCAAAGCCAGCATTCATGGATGAAATGTTGACGCTTTGAGGACTGAATCATAATAAATGCATTGAAGAATCCAGTTACTCATAGGTCAGATGCTTTAGTCATCTTATATGAATGCAAATGTCCTTAATACTTCAGCGGCTTCTTGTAGACAACAATTAGATTAGAAAGCTTTGCTGAATCAAAAAAAGCCTTGCATAGAGTTTCAGAAGAGATCTCAAACTGCAGGCAGAAATACTGAAGTCTGCATCAAGAGATTAAAAGATGAATTCAAACTAATATCACATCATCATTTCATGAGATCAACTGATCTATGGTGCTGTTCATGTTTGTTTTATAGGTGTGTACATGTACTGCATGCCAATATCTGTCTCGCTTATGTTTATTTACATTTGACCATTTGACCAATCAGAAGAGAGCACAGTCATCTAACCAATCAGAGCAGAGTATGGCCAACTGACAAATAAGTAGAAGACTAGTATGAACTAACCAATCAGAGCAGAGTATGGCCATCTAACAAATCAGTGGAAGAGTAGAGTGATCTGACCAATCAGAGTAGAGTTTAGGCATCTGACCAATTAGGAGAAGCGTAGTCTCATCTAACCAATCAGAGCAGAGTATAGCCATCTGACTAATCGAAAATGAGTAGTATGTTCTGACCAATCAGAGCAGAGTATTGCCAACTGACCAATAAGTAGAAGACTAGTGTGAACTAACCAATCAGAGCAGAGAATGGCCATCTGACCAATCAATGGAAGAGTAGAGTGATCTGACCAATCAGAGTAGAGTCTGGGCATCTGACCAATTAGTGGAAGCGTAGTCTCATTCAACCAATCAGAGCAGAGTATGGCCATCTGACCAATCAGAAGAGAGTAAAATGATCTGACTAATCAGAGTAGTGTCTGGGCATCTGACTAAACAATAGAGAGCAGAGTAATTTAACCAATCAAAGTCGAGTATGAGCAACTGACCAATCAGTGAAAAAGTAAAGTGATCTGACCAATCGGAGCAGAGTATGTTCATCTGATCAGTAAAAAGATAGCACAGTCATCTAAACCAATCAGAGTATGTCCTACTGACCAATCAGTGGAAGAGTAGAGTGATCTGACCAATCAGAGCAAAGTATGGCGAACTGACCAATAAGTAGAAAAGTAGAGTGAACTAACCAATCAGAGCAGAGTATGGCCATCTGACTAAACAGTGGAAGGGTAGAGTGATCTGAACAATCAGAGCAGTGTATGGTCATCTGACCAATCAGAGGAGAGCAAAGTCATATAACCAATCAGAGTTGAGTATGACCAACTGACCAATCAGTGGAAGAGTAGAGTGAACTGACCAATTAGACTCGAGTGTGTCCAACTGAACAAACAGAAGAGATTAGAGTTGTCTAACTAATCAGAGTCAAGTATGACCATCTGACCAAACAGAAGAGAACAGAGTCATCTAATCAATTAGAGTCGAGTATGACCAACTGACCAATCAGTGGAAGAGTAGAGTAAATTGACCAATCAGAGCAGAGTACGGTCATCTGATCAATAAGAAGATAGTATCGTCATCTAAACCAAGCCGAGACTGTCAAAAATAGCTCTATTGGGAGACTTTAAGTTGATATTTTCAAGATAAATACACACACAAACATCACTTTTATATAACCAGAAATAATTTGCATTATTTTATTTATTTTTTTGTATAAAAAACACAATAAAAGGCTTATCTTAGGGACAAAATGTCCCTACAGTTTCTAGAATCCACCATATATTGATCAGCATGTAAGAAGCACACACACACACACACACACACATGCATCAGTTTGGAGGACAGCGAGGGCCGTGTGCTGAGTTTTCTCTTGTGCTGGCATTCATTACATGTTTTATTGCGTCCCTGGACGACGCTCTATCACTCTCAGAGGGTAATGGCTTTTTTTCCGCCGGTGTAATTTAATTGATCAGCCTCTTCCTCTTTTTTCACCTTGAGGAATGGCCGCCGCGCTGGAAAAGCCAACAGACATTAGAAGTCAAATGCGTCTGGATTAGTTTGTTTTGGAAAGGTTATTTAGCATCGGGGCATTTTAATGACGTTTACAGCTGAGGAAAAAACATGAGGGAACTCTGAGGATTTATTACAGAGTCTGAGTGAAATGTTAAAGGTGAACTATTCTCATCCTTTTTATAAAATAATTACAGAAAAACTACACACAGCAGACATTTAATAATAATAATATTAATTATTCCTTACATTTATATAACGCTTTTCTGGACACTCAAAGCACTTTACACAATGGGGGGGATCTCCTCCACCACCAGTGTGCAGAATCCACCGGGCAGCCATTTGATTGAACCACCAGATGAGTGGAGAGGCCGAGTGATGAAGCCAGTTATGATATGGTGAGGGTTAGGAGGTCATGATAGACAGAGAGGCTAAATTTGGCCAGGATGCCAGGGTTAAACCCCTACTCTTTTTTTCCAAGGACATCCTGGGATTTTTAACGACCACAGAGAGTCTGGACCTCAGTTTAACATCTCACTGAGCAGTATAGAGTCCCCATCACTATACTGGGGCATTAGGACCCACACAGACCACCTTTTGAGCGCCCCCTGCTGGCCTCACTAACACCACTTCCGACAGCAACCTAGGTTTCCCATGTGGCCTCCCATCCAGATACTGACCGGGCGCAGCCCTGCTTAGCTTCAGTAGGTGACCATGTGAGAGTTGCAGAGAGCTAGCTGCCGTCTAGTCATTTACTTGGATTCAAAAACAACACGCAACATACAGTATAGCCCACAGTCAGAGCAATCTGTGTCTGTAATCTTCAGCAGCACGTTGCCTCTCTCTCTCTTAGAGAGAGATTCTGTCATTCAGAGTTCATAAACGTCCAGAAGGCGATGATAAACATGGCAGTTTGTTCATGATTCAGGTTGCTGAAACAATTTGCTCCTTTGTTTTTTCACACTTCACTCTGGCGTTTGTCCATTTCTGAAAGGATCCGATGCAGTGATGGGTCGTTCATGAACGATTCGTTCATTTTAAACGAATCTTCAATATGACTCGGGAACTACGAGTCCTCTCAGGGAGTGATTTGTTCATCCACGCGTGCGCACATTTGTGCAGGCGGTATCATACATTTTAAGTCTTTTGAGACGTTCATCGCGGAAAGGCAGAAGCCAATCAGATGCGTTTAGAGTGGGAAAAAGAATTGATCCGTTCATCTCTCGAGTCCTCGGGTTTGAGTCATTCTGTCGCGTGATGAAAGGTAAACTAATTTTTATGGCTCCTATAGACTGTGTACATTGGTTAAGATTATATGTGTCTGTCAGTGTAACGTGAACGAACCCCTGACATTTAAAGACATGAAGAGGTGAGCTGAGCAAAGAGACAACAATACCTTCATAGACAAAAGAGCAGGTCAACATTGAATTATTATTTTCTCCTTCTTATAGCATTCTATTGATGACTTATTTGTCGTGTGATCAACCTTTTGGGCTAGTTGTAGATGTGTTTGGAAGCGATTCATAACATTTAAGTAATATTTTGGCAAATTGAACCAAATGACTCGAAAAAAGATTCGTTCATCTTGATGAACGAGACTCAAAGATCCGAGTCAGTAAAATGATCCGAACTTACCATCACTAATCAGATGTCAGAAGCACTTCAATAATCACATGCACGTTATCATCATCAGCTCCAGAAGTTACTTATTTCAAATATTGACGCACACACAATCGAACCGAAACCGAAAGTGAGCGCTTTTAACTTCTCCCCCAACTGGCCTGCAGATACCCACACAAGTGAATGCTGCTCTCTCAGTGTGTAACGTGGAGACTGACACGGAGGGATCCATTTTGCAGTATTTATTAGACACAGTTCAAACACAAACATCCAACACGCATTAAAGTGTGAACTCACATCAACAGCAATCAATAAAGATCGTGAGGCTGGCGGCTGACAGACACAGAGGGATTTACCAGGCATAGATCAGTGGCAGGCGGCATGGTTCAGAGTCCTTATAACAAGCGTGCGTCGAGGGCAGGCAGCGTGGTTCAGAGTCCGTGTAACAAGCGAGGGTCGAGGGCAGGCAGAAGGCAACTCAGAGTCAGAAACAGTCCAGAGTGATGCACAGAAGATCAGGCAGGGAATACCGCTTAGAAATGTTGGCCGTGGCTGAACAAGACTTCGCACTGAACTGTTGTTTGAGTGGGGCTTATATAGGGAGCGTGGGTCGCTACCGGGATTCAGATCAGTCTATGTGGATGATGTAATTCTTAGAAGTCCAGGGATGGCGGCCTCTGCTGGCCAGCGAGAGGAATGACTGGGACCGAGTCGGTGACACATTGGCTGTTGGTGATCGCTGATGTTATTTTCAGTCAAAACTCATTTCACACAGCATGATTTGAATCGCCGACTGATGCAGATATTCAGGACGCCAAATATCTCACAGGCATCGGCGACACATCGGTGATTCTCTCAGATTGCGTCTTTGATTGTTCACACTGTGTGATTGTCACTCACGTGCACGAGCACCGATTTGGCTGTGATTTCAGGCAGTTGTCAGCGATTTCTCGAAACCTGACGGCGAGTCAAAATCAGGGCTAAAATCCCGCAGTCTGAACTCGCCATTAATCATCTTTATTTTTTGAAGTATGCCATAAAATATTTCAGATTCTCATTTACATGCTTTCTTGTTTTGTTTTGTTTTTACAATAAAACCGAAATCCAGTGTAGTAGTCCGACAGGATTTATTTATTTATTTATTTTATGTGTAAACCAACAATGCTGTGTATATAAACCGTTGTTTAAAGCAGTCCTTATTTAAAACATTAAAAACATGGTCAACCGTTTGGTAGAGGGGCAGTCAAATGGTTAATGTTGGTCTGCAGATCTCCATGTCTCCAGCTCTCCATTGTTGCAGATGTGAAGTGTTGTTGTGCTGATTGTAAAAGGCCTCAGCCCTATGTCAGTCCGTCATCACAGTGCTTCAGTATTATTCTTCTATTATTATTCCATCCAGAACTTTCTTGAGCATCTGTCTGTGCTCACGCCTCCAAAAGCCACCGCGTTCACTTCGTGTTTTGAGGTGCAGCTCATTTATTAGAAGAGAACAAACACCTCCGTGGAGAATCCCAACCGTGCTGCAAACTCCACTTCTCTCAGTGATATCTGTGCGTGTTTAGCAGGAAGTGAGGTTCTTCTCGTTTCTCATTGGACTAAAATGCATACCTCATAGAATATTTATGAGTTATTAATGCACATCTTTATGATGGAAGCATAGTGTTTAACACAACAAAGTAAAAACAACAGGACATTTTCCCCTTTAAATGACTGAATTCTGCTTTTTCTGTAAGGGGGTGTAAACTTACTCACGCATCTTTTTCTTTACCTAATTTGGGAACGCATCTGAATAGACTCAAAGTAAACATCTTACACACACACCCCGACTCTCATCAACGAACGCACCAATTTCTGATCCAATCAGAGCATCTGTTGTGTAGAAAATAGCTGAGAGAAGCCCGTGTTGGCTTTTATCTTGTGAGAAATGGCCTGGATTGAAGATAATTACCCTGTAGCATTAACTGCACTCATGTGTGCATAAACTTTTTATTATCATTTAAGAAACAATTATTGCATATGAATACTTCATCTTCTGAGGTGCAACTCGTAAATTAGAGAAGGAAAAACACAGCAGTGGCAAATCCCAACAATGCATCACACTACTTGTTTTGTTTACTTTTTACAGAAATTTGCCACCAGTTTATCAGGAAGTGACAATTTTCTTCTCTTTTGTTTCTCATTGGATGGAAACACTGCTTTATTCACAAATGCATTACAGTTTTGCTTGCATCTTTGCATGGAAACATAGTTATTGGCCCAACATCAGGTCTAATTATTTTTTTAGCATGCACAAATATCCGTACACACAACATGACCTTAAATTAGTTTTTAAGCTCATGACAACTTATTTATAAACTCAATAACAACTTTACTCTTCCTCCTCCTGCAGATGTGTCGACGGTGACTCCTCTGCCCAGTCTGGCTCCAGCAATGCAGGCTCCAGCACCCAGAGATCCCCCCAGAGGAGCTGCCTCTGTTGGGCAGGAGCTCCTCCAGTCGGTCCTGTCTCACAAGGATCATCTTCTGGCCCAGACGGGAGTGACTCTACCCAGCGCTTTACCCCCTGACCTGATGCCCATGCTGGGGAAAGGTTTGGGGGTTGGAGCTGATGCTCTGTCGCCTGAAATGAGAAGGATTTTCCCTGCACATGACAGCACTGGGCGCCCAGACGAGCTGCCCACCGAACCTCCAGAGCCTGTGGAGACGCCCCGCTGGGTCACGGATGAACCAAGCTCACCAACCCAGCCCTCGGTCAATGTTAACCCAGAAACACTGACTGCTGCTTTCACCACAGGTAAGACTAGAGTTGAGCTGGCCAAACAAACATATTTTTGGCAATTTTCAGCTGATCATTTTTGCTTGATAAAAATTTGTTGCCTCATTGCAAACATACACTCACCGGCCACTTTATTAGGTACACCTTACTAGTACTGGGTTGGACCCGCTCTTGCCTTCAGAACTGCCTTATTGTTGCCTAGCAGCAATACTCAGGTAGGCTGTGGCGTTAACACCATGCTCAATTGGTACTAATGGACCCAAAGAAAATCTCCCCCACACCATTACACCACCACCACCACCAGCCTGAACCGCTGATACAAGGCAGGATGGATCCATGCTTTCATGTTGTTGAGGCCAAATTGTGAGCCGAGCATCCGAATGTGTCAGCAGAAATGGAGACTCATCAGAGCAGCAACGTTTCTCCAATCTTCTATTGTCCAGTTTTGGTGAGGCTGTGTGAATTGTAGCCTCAGTTTCCTGTTCTTAGCTGACAGGAGCGGCACAAGCTCAAGCTTGGACGTGTTGTGTGTTTAGAGACAAGTTGGTGTTGCTGCAGCCTTGAGATCTCCAAGTAAGGGGGCTTACACAGCAAGAAGATTTGGTAAACTCCAAGAATGAGGGACTTAAACCACAAGTTGGTGGGTTTAGTTGGTGTTGGTGGAGCAGATGTTAATTAAATGTAATGTAGTGTCTGATATGTTGTTGTGTAATATCTGCTATTTTCCTCCAGCTCAATCAAACTGCAGGGTGAATTTCAGCGAGCCGGAGGGTTACATCGACTCCTCAGACGAGCCGCCACTTCCAGACGGAGCATTCCTGCAGTGCATCTACACCATCAGCGTTTACACTGGATACGGCGTCGAGCTGCAGGTACTTTACTTTACTTTACTTTACTTTACTTTACTTTTACTTTTACTTTTACTTTACTTTACTTTACTTTACTTTTACTTTACTTTTACTTTTACTTTTACTTTTACTTTTACTTTTACTTTTGCTTTGCTTTACTTTACTTTACTTTTACTTTTACTTTTACTTTACTTTACTTTACTTTACTTTACTTTTACTTTACTTTTACTTTTACTTTTACTTTACTTTACTTTACTTTACTTTTACTTTACTTTTACTTTTACTTTTACTTTACTTTACTTTTACTTTACTTTTACTTTTACTTTTACTTTTACTTTTACTTTTGCTTTGCTTTACTTTACTTTTACTTTTACTTTTGCTTTACTTTACTTTACTTTACTTTTACTTTACTTTTACTTTTACTTTTACTTTTGCTTTGCTTTACTTTACTTTTACTTTTACTTTACTTTAATTTACTTTTACTTTTGCTTTACTTTTACTTTACTTTACTTTTTACTTTACTTTACTTTACTTTACTTTACTTTTACTTTAATTTACTTTTACTTTACTTTACTTTACTTTACTTTACTTTACTTTACTTTTACTTTACTTTTACTTTTACTTTACTTTAATTTACTTTTACTTTTGCTTTACTTTTACTTTACTTTACTTTACTTTTTACTTTACTTTACTTTACTTTACCTTTACTTTACTTTTACTTTACTTTATTTTTACTTTTACTTTTACTTTACTTTAATTTACTTTTGCTTTACTTTTACTTTACTTTACTTTACTTTTACTTTACTTTTACTTTACTTTACTTTTACTTTACTTTACTTTACTTTTACTTTTGCTTTTACTTTAATTTACTTTTACTTTTGCTTTACTTTTACTTTACTTTACTTTACTTTACTTTTTACTTTACTTTACTTTACTTTTACTTTACTTTACATTACTTTAATTTACTTTTACTTTTGCTTTACTTTACTTTACTTTTACTTTACTTTACTTTTACTTTTACTTTACTTTTGCTTTACTTTACTTTTACTTTTGCTTTACTTTACTTTACCTTTACTTTTACTTTTACTTTTACTTTACTTTAATTTACTTTTACTTTTGCTTTACTTTTACTTTACTTTACTTTTTACTTTACTTTTACTTTACTTTTACTTTACTTTACTTTACATTACTTTAATTTACTTTTACTTTTGCTTTACTTTACTTTTACTTTACTTTACTTTACTTTACTTTACTTTACTTTTACTTTACTTTTACTTTACATTACTTTTACTTTACTTTACTTTACTTTTAATTTACTTTACTTTACATTACTTTACTTATTTTACTTTACCTTACTTTACCTTACTTTACCTTACCTTACCATACATTTCATTACTTCACTTTACTTCACTTCACTTTAATTTGCTTCACTTCACTTCACTTCACCTTTTACTTTACTTTACATATAACATTGTATAACAGTGGTTTGTTTTGGAGATAATCCAAAACTAATATTGACTTAAACTTAAAGGGGCTAATAATATTGAACTTAAAATGTGTTTAAAACAAGTTAAAAAAGCTTTTATTCTAGCTGAAATAAAACAAATAAGACTTTCTCCAGAAGAACAAATATTAGAGGAATACTGTGCAAAATTCCTGAATCTGTTCAACATCTGTTCAACACAGATTTCCGTAAAATCTCATCAACGGCAGGGAAGCGTTTTCTCCTAATTGCTGAGTTTTCTCCTCAGTGGACGGGAAAGAGTTAATGCTAGACTGGATTTATTGCTTCCATTAATCACAATTCAGGTGAAGTGACAAACTGCGGCGTGTGTGTTTGACTGAACGGGCACCTGTTAATGCATGAATCTCTTTAAATCATATGCTAATAGACTGTGTAATTCAACAAATAAGCAGCTGCAGAACACCGACCGCAGCACGCGGCCCGCAGGGAGTTCTCTGGAAATGCAATCTGCTGCCTAACAAGCTTTTTTTCCTGCAATGCAATCCCATTTTCAGGGTTGCCAGGTTTTCACAATAAAACTACACTGTAAAACACATTCTTACTGCCCTATTTTTAGTTGATTCAAATGAACTTTTCAAGTTATGTCAACTTACATCAGTTGTCCAGGTTTTTGCCACAAAACTACACTGTAAGAAAATGTAATCTGCTGCCTAACAAGCTTTTTTTCTGCAATGCAGTCCCATTTTCAGGGTTGCCAGGTTTTCTCAACTTAATTACATTGTATAAAACTTCTGCCTTATTTTGAGCTGAATAATATTAACTTTTCTAATCATGTCAACTTACGTCAGTTATTCAATCCAATTTTCATGGTTGCCAGGTTTTCGCCACAAAACTACACCGTAAACAATTCTTGCTGCATTATTTTTAGTTAAGTCAAATACATTTTTCTAGTCATGCTCTAGTCAACTTACGTCAACCATGCAATCATATATTAGGGTTGCCAGGTTTTCGCCACAAAATTACACTGTAAAAAAAATGCAATCTGCTGTCTAACAAGCTTTTTTCCTGCAATGCAATTCCATTTTTAGGGTTGCCAGGTTTTTGTAAAAAAAAAAAAAAAAACTACAGTGTAAAAATTGTTGCTGCCTTATTTTTGAGTTGAATCAAATTACTTTTCTAGTCATGTTAATTTACATCAATCATGGGATCCAATTTTTAGGGTTGCCAGATTTTCGCCACCAAACTACACTTTAAAAACATTCTTGCTGCCTTTTTTTTTAGCTGAATAATATATTTAATAATCTTAATATAAAGTAATGAATAATAATATTTGCAACATTTTTACATTGTAAAAAACATTCTTGCTGTTTTATTTTTGAGCTGATTAAAATTACCTTTTCTACTCATGTCAACTTTCATCAAATGTGCAATCCCATTTTTTCAGGGTTGCCAGGTTTTCACCACAAAGCTACACTGTAAAAACATTATTGCTCCCTTATTTTCAGTTGAATCATATTACCTTTTTTTTTTTACTCATGTCAACTTAGTCAATCATACATTCCCATATTTAGGGTTGCCATATTTTTGCAACAAAACTATAGAAAAAAAATTCTTGCTCCCTTTTTAAGTTGGATGGAATTAACTTTTCTAGTCATGTCAAATTCCGTTTATCATGCAATCCAATTTTCATGGTTGCCAGGTTCTCGCTAACAAAAATACACTGTAAAAATTTCTCACTGCCTTATTGAGTTGAATCAAACTACGTTTTCTTGTCATGTCAACATGCATCAATCAGAAATAAAAACATTAGGGTTAGGGTTAATATAAAAATATTAGGGTTAGCGTAAAACATTAAAGCAACATAAAATATGTTTTGTTTTTATTTTTTTTGTCATTACATTTTTTACAGCGTAGCCCAACAATATCAAAACTCCAAATATGCTACTTGCATGTTTAAAAATACTTATTTTACATCAACACAACACTGTATGTGTTATGCATTGATTATTCTTTGAAGATCCACTGCATGTCAGTTAACTCATGGAATAAAAAAACATCTCAACCCCTGGCAAGTGTTTAAAAGTATTCAAATACTGCAAGAAAAATGTGGACTTGGCATCCCTGGACACTATTTTTCCATATTTCCTTTTTATTATTGCAACAAAACATTAACAATGTATAAGACAAAACTATAGTACAAACCATACAGAGATAACTTTTAAACAATAAGGGAAATATGACTCACATTTAAATTATTATTCCAAGGTTATATAAAGAAAGGAGAAGAAAAAAACAAAAACAAAAGGGCACATGCGAAGCAAATCCTAGTTAATGCAGAATATTAAACAAAGTACAAATTCTGCAAGTTTTACCTGCTTTTTATTACTAGTTCCAGTTTTCCATTTTTCTGGACACATAAATGTATAAAATACTTAATTATCATAATTAAAATTAATAATTAAATGTAAAAATTTAACTTCATATAATTAAATGTGAGTATTAATTATTAAATGAATTAAATGTGAATAAATATTAAAATAATTAATAAAATAAAAAATAAATAACATAATAAAATTATTGAAATAATAATTTTTTAAACAATTATATACATTTAAAAAAATTAATAATAATAATTATAATAATATATGTAATAATTATATAAAATACACGATAATCATAAAAAATATTAAATACTAGTTCAAATAAATATTTAAATAAGTAATACAATAACATAAAAATAACAATAAAAACTAATAATAGAAAATAAATACATTATGAAATAATAATATATGTAACAATAATATAATATATATAATAATCTTAATTAATATAAAATAATGAATAATAATATATGCAACAATAATATAAAATACATTATAGTCATAATTAATATTAGTTATTAAATGTAAAAATTTTACTTACTATAATTAAATGTAAATATTGATTTTAAATGTATTAAATGTAAATAAATATTCAAATAATGAATACAATAAAAAATAAATAGCATAAATTAATAAAATAAGTTATTTTAAACAATTATATACATTTTAAAATAATTAATTAATAATAATAATAATATATGTAATAATATTTAAATAATGAATGCAATAACATAATAAAAAATAATAAAAATAAAATCTAATATAATTAATATGTAACAATAATATAAATTGCATACAAATCATAATTAATATTAAGTAATGAATAATAATATATTTAACAGTAATATAAAATAAAATATAAAGTATCTGTCATAACTTTAATCCACAAATCAAAAAATCTCCCCGTGCAAGTGTTAATAAGTAGCCCTTGGAAATTGCAAAGCTGTGTTGATCACTTGGCAACCCTGGACATTTGAAGCTCCCTCTAGTGGACAACAGTGTTTCTGCACAGCTACAATTACTGAAGCTGAGTGCTTCAGATAATCCCAGAGAGACGGAGACACACGCACAGATATTAATGAGACAAACGGGACTGATGTGTCCGCATGCAAACCAATGTAATCCCGTGTCCATGTCCGTTCTCCCTCTGCGGAGGATTCACACCAATGACATAATCTCTAATTACCACTGTAATCACAGCCATGGGCCTTGTGTGTGTCTGTGTGTGTGTGTCGAGGGATTAAAACACTTCCAATTAATTTGCTATGTACACACACTCGTCCTCATGAGATGTGGATAATCCATGCTGGCTGGGATATGATGGAAAATCTACTTGAAATTCAGAGGCTTTTTTAATCAAAATACTCTACTATTATTACTTGATTTAGATGTTGTGTTATGTTCACATGCCTCCTTTTGTGTTGTGTGTGAGCTTGCTCAGTGTGCATGACAAGTGGCTTGTGGCTTCATAGTGTCACGTTGCGATTAGTTCTTATTTCACATGAATTTTCCGGCCTCAACACTATGAATTCATTCATTTTCTTTTCGATTAGTCCCTTTATTAATCAGGGGTCGCCACAGCAGAAATCAACCGCCAACTTATCCTGCATATGTTTTACACAGTGGACGTCCTTCCAACTGCAACCCACCACTGGGAAACACCCATACACTCCCATTAACACACATACACTACAGCCAGTGTAGTTGATCAGTTCCCCTATAGCGCATGTGTTTGGACTGTAGGGGAAACCCTCGCCAACACGGGGGGAACATGCAAACTCCACACAGAAACACCAACTGATCCAGCTAGAGTTTGAACCAGCGACCTTCTTGCTGTGAGGCGATCGTGCTACCCACTGCGCCACCGTGACGCAGGATTTACTGATTTTTTGTTTTATATATTTTTTCTCCTCGGGCCACACCAAACTAATTTCTTTGTCACAACTATTAAATAATCTGTCAAAACGGTTTCCTCCGGGTGCTCCGGTTTCCCTCACAGTCCAAAGACATGCGGTACAGGTGAATTGAGTAGGCTAAATTGTCCGTAGTGTATGAGTGTGTGTGTGTATGTGTGGATGTTTCCCAGAGATGGGTTGCGGCTGGAAGGGCATCCGCTGCGTAAAAACTTGCTGGATAAGTTGGCGGTTCATTCCACTGTGGCGACCCTAGTTAAAGGGACGAAGCCGACAAGAAAATAAATGAATGAATGAAACTGTCCTTAAGAAAAACAATAGACATTTAAAAAATGATTGTCGTATCTAAAATGCATCGTAGTTTGTTCATGCTTTTTTTTTTTAAAGACAACCGATCCCACCAGTTGCATTTCCAGGCATGGTTGCTTTGCGCAAGGATGCGGGAGCTCTTAAACCCTCTTGCTCATGACATTAGCTGTGTGTACGACACTGAAACCCTCATCAGTGAGTGAGGAGAGCCTGTCTCACTCACCACCTGAACCCCCTTGATTCGGTGTTCACCTGCTTTCTTTTACTTGCACGAACAGTTATCAGTCTTGCTGATCGCATTCGCATGCATATCGACAAACAGTCTTAAACCAAATGTTGTGAGTTTATGATGTTTAAGTGAGATGCTGTAACATTTAGGTGACGCAAATGTAATGTGCGCGACTGATCAAGGATGAGGCAGGAATCAATTCGGAATTAAAGCTTTTCGCTCGATGGTTTAAACCAGGGGTCTCAAACTCAACTTACCTGAGGGCCGAGTCTGGGTAAGGCAAAAGGCTTCCTTTTGGCACAGTACAGTTTTGACTGGCGTTTGTGGATGTTACTCTGTATTATGGTACTTGACAAAAGTTTTCCGCAGTAATTCTGAGCCCATGTGGTGTTCTGGTTATTGGATGAGTGAGGATTCTTGATGCAGCGCCCCCTGTGGGATCGGAGATCACAGGTGTTCAGCTTAGGCTGTTGACATCACCTGTGTCACACCACATCATTATTTCAGCAGTTTACCTGATTACCAGCCCTAAACTACTCCTGACACAACTTGTGTATGAGTGTGTTGCGGGTCTGAATGACAGGAATGGAGGAATATTTACAAATGAAATGAAGCTGACCAGACAAAACATCAAATATTATGTGTTCATATCGTCTGCCTCAAGTCAAAGTAAATGTGGAAATCACTACTTGTTTTGTTTGTGCTTTCCATACTGTCCCAACCTTTTCTGATTTGGGGTTGTACATGTTCTGCATACTGTATAGTGTGTATGTGAGTTTCCCTGATCTGTCTTTGCTTTATTGCAGGTGAAAAGTGTGAACCTGTCAGAGGGCGAGCAGCTGTCAATCAGAGGAGTAGATGAAGGCGGAGCCCTGCTCGTTCTGGCCAATCAGACACTTCTGGTGGAGGGTCAGGTGATCCGCAGTCCGACCAATACGCTGTCGGTGTTTTACCGCTCGTCTCCAGAGGGAGGAGTCGGCCTGTTCCAGCTGCACTATCAGAGTCAGTCTCAAAACAACCCATTAAGCACTAAACAGCAGCTCTGGGCCTCATAATCACTCATCACACACAACTGGGGTGTTTATATAATATTATGCTAATGAATCCCACAGGTGCGTGCGTGGAAATGATAAAAACGCTCCTCGTCTGGAAGCCTCAGTGTTGTTGCGGAGAGTTTGCCTCTAAACTTTTAATTGAAAAAGTCTCTGCTTGGTTAATTTGCTCTGCTATCAAACTAGATAGCTTCTGCCGTGTCCATTAACAGGCTAATGTAGTGAAGTTTTACTCCAGGGCTCATTTCACAGGGTTTTTCTCATGCGCAGTCGAATTAGCATTCATTTCCCTCATAAATGATTAAAGGATGAGTCCACTCTGCAGAGATGTCTTCATGTACTCAGATGGTGTAAATGGAGATGTTTTAAAGGATGACTGAGTGTTTCTTCTCCAGTTTTTCGGCTGAGTTGTGCTCTACCTCGACGGCCTCATTTTGGTGAGGTGTCAGTCAAAGATCTGCATCCTGGAGGAACGGCTCATTTCCAGTGTCACATGGGATATCACCTGCAGGGGGACGCCACACTCACCTGCCTGAACGCCTCGCTGCCCGTCTGGAGCCAGCATGAGCCCAGCTGCAGAGGTCAGACATATGCTGAACACAACCAACGCCTAGACTAAAGATCACCTTAGCAACCACATTGCAATCCAATAACACCTCACAACCTATTGCTGATGATACAAAGGGCAACTTTTTTAGCAATGCTACGGAAATGATTCCATAAATGGGTAACCAGGTAAGATATGGGGTAACTAATTAGGGCAATGGGATACAGATACGATGTTGTTGCACATTCTTAATAGAAAAGCATTTAAACAACATTGCCTTGCAAAACTGCCCAGCAACATTGCTCAAAAAGTGTATGATCAGCATTAGGAACAATCTAACCAACTATCTATCAAAGCCCTCACAACTGTTTACACAATATTCACACAACAACCTATCAGAACCTTTACAATGCTCTCACAACCACCTACAGCACCATAACATCAAAGAAACCTAGCAACACCATAACAACCACTTAGAACCTGATCAATTACCTAAGAACACCCTGGCAACCACCCAGAACATAATATCAATAAAGTAACAACATATCTGAACCTTAGCAACACCCTGTTAACCATTTTGAACAACATAACAGGAGAGTAACAACTTTCCAGAACCTAAAACACACCCTAACAACCACCTAGATCATCATGACAACACAATTACAACTTCTAAGAATCTTAGCAACACCCTGACAACCACCCAGAACACCATAGCAACATAGTAACAACTTCTTATAAACTTAGCAACACCCTGACAACCACCCAGAACACCATAGCAACATAGTAACAACTTCTTATAAACTTAGCAACACCCTGGCAACCACCCAGAACACCATAGCAACATAGTAACAACTTCTTTTACACTTAGCAACACCCTGACAACCACCTAGAACACCAAAGCAACATAGTAACAACTTCTTATAAACTTGGCAACACCCTGACAACCACCTAGAACACCATAGCAACATAGTAACAACTTCTTATAAACTTGGCAACACCCTGACAACCACCTAGAACACCATAGCAACATAGTAACAACTTCTTATAAACTTGGCAACACGCTGACAACCACCTAGAACACCTTAGCAACATAGTAACAACTTCTTATATACTTAGCAACACCATGACAACCACCTAGAACACCATAGCAACATAGTAAAAACTTCTTATAAACTCGGCAACACCCTGACAACCACCCAGAACACCTTAGCAACATAGTAAAAACTTCTTATAAACTTAGCAACACCTTGACAACCTCCCAGAACACCATAGCAACATAGTAACAACTTCTTATAAACTTATCAACACCCTGACAATAACCTAGAACACCATATCAACATAGTAACAACTTCATATAAACTTGGCAACATCCTGACAACCACCTAGAACACCATAGCAACATAGTAACAACTTCTTATAAACTTAGCAACACCCTGTCAATCACCCACACCAGAACACAGGCCCGTGCAGAGACAGTCCAAAGGGTATATGCAGGATAAATTTATTGAAGTGGGGGGGGGGGGGTTGTCGCGCGCATGTTACTAACAACATAGTAACAATTTCTTATAAACTTAGCAACACCCTGGCAACCACACAGAACAGCATAACAACATAGTAACAACTTCTAATAAACATAGAAACACGCTGGCAACCACCAAGAACACCATAGCAATCTAGTAACAACTTCTAATAATCGTAACAACACCCTGACAACCACCCAGAGCATCATAACAACATAGTAACAACTTCTTATAAACTTAGCAACACCCTGGCAACAACCCAGAACACCATAGCAACATAGTAACAATTTCTTATAAACTTAGCTACACCTTGGCAACCACCTAAGACACCAGAACAACACAGTAATTTTTTTATAAACTTAGCAACACCCTGGCAACCACACAGAACAGCATAACAACATAGTAACAACTTCTAATAAACATAGAAACACGCTGGCAACCACCAAGAACACCATAGCAATCTAGTAACAACTTCTAATAATCGTAACAACACCCTGACAACCACCCAGAGCATCATAACAACGTAGTAACAACTTCTTATAAACTTAGCAACACCCTGGCAACAACCCAGAACACCATAGCAACATAGTAACAACTTCTTATAAACTTAGCAACACCCTGGCAACCACCAAGAACACCATAACAATACTGCAACAGCTTCTTATAAAATTTAGCAACAACCTGGAAACCACCCAACCTTTCAGTACCTTAGCAACACTTGACAGACCCTGAACACAATAACACAGAAACAAACTCTCAGAGTTTTCACAACCACCCAGTATAAGACAGTATTATAGTTAGCTTATTAATGCAATGTTCCATATGTTCTCGTCCAGCTCTGTGTGGCGGTGTTGTTAAGAACGCAACAGTGGGACGAGTGTTGTCCCCCTCACCCCATTCAGGCCCCAACAGCACTCTGGACCGCAGCTGCTCATGGTCTCTGGAGGCTCCAAGCGGCCAGCGGCTGCACCTACACCTGGAGAGAATGGTGTTGGGCACCACAGACAGGTAAACCCAGGTACCATCAACATCAATGCATGCTTCTCCTACGACAGCTCTGCAAGAATTGTTATGTTGGGGCTGTTTTTGCCCTATTGACTTCCATTATAATCACATTTTTGGATTACAAATCTCTGTGTCGTTCAGACTGACTCCCCTTTGGTTATGTTGGTTTGTTTTTGTCCCACTGACTTCCATTATAATCACATTTATTGATTGCAAAGCCATGGCACTCTTGATTGGTGCTGGTTTTCACTGTTGGACCCATCTAAAGGGATAATGATGACAACTGATGATCAACAGTAAAATGACAAATGTTACCTCTTAATCCTAACAGGGTAAATCAGCAGCAATCAGTAATGCATGATTAACTGCTGTCATGGCTTTGCAATCAATTAATGTGATTATAATGGAAGTCAATGGGGCACAAACAGCCCCCAACATAACCAAAGGTGAGTAAATCTTTCTCCATGATTTAGGCTTGTGTTATGGAGTGGTCTCGACGCTGGTTCGGTGGTCCTGTTTGATTCTGGACGTGGAGGTCCGATCCCGTTTGAGGGAGTGATCAGCGAAGGTCCAGCAGTTCGGGTTCAGTTTATAACAGACCAGCCGAACAGCCACAACACCGGCTTCAATATACGATTTGAAGGTAGGCTGACAATGCACCGAGTAGATTCAATTCAATGTGCAATGGACTAAAAATATTTACAGTATTTACTCCACTTGGACGTTAAATATGGAAGGTAATTCCTGCCAATTTTAAATAAATCAAATAAACATTGGAAATGAAAATGAAAATCAGATTAACAATTTCATTTTAAAACACTGTTCGCAAATTATCTGCCAAAATTGAAAACGAAATGAAATTATTTAATTTTCATTTTCACTTTGACAACACATCGTCCCTGTCAAACTGATAATTAAAACGAAGTTGCCGATTTAACATTTCATTTTCCCTGCATTTCCACGTCAAGACTGCCAATATTAAAATAAAAAGCCAAACTGAAAAATAAAATGCAAACACAATTTTTACACAGCGTGTTATTAATGTTCACGCTATAATAGTGACACAATTCAAATGAAAATGTAAATTTAAGCTTTCCTTTTATTGACACTTTTTCATTTCAGTTTTCATTTTCGATTTCATTTTCAACTTAAAGCTGTATGCAAAGCCTATGCTAATCAGTGGGAGGGGCGTATTCGAGTGACGTCGAGTGCTTTCACACACAGAGCCCGAGGGCAGAAGCACGGTATTCTTGGATGGGACAGCGTGAGTTACTAGTGTAAATACAGTATAACAGAGGTAAAATGGCAAAAACTGTTAGTCAGCTTTTATGTGAAGCAGCTGCTGCATTGGTAGAGCAAGAGGAACACGGGACACAGGAGAACCAAACGTCAAACTTCGCAGCAGGAGTCGTGGGCTTCCTGAGTGGGCAGAGAAACTGCAGCGTAAGTGTGGTAGGCCTTGTGATGAAGTCGTATAGTGTACTGTATTAGGTCTTGTGACGTTAACAACTTGTCAGTACTAAAATCTTTGAAAGACAGCTAAATCAGCTCGGTACAGTTGGTTTTAGGTTTCATATTCGCCAGACATACATGAACGCAGTGATAGGGATCATCTGCAAATTACATCGACAGTTATATTGCAGACTTTCGACACGTCCAAGTGAGGCTTGTTTAAAAGACATTTAAAATATCGAATTACAATGCATTAAAACATGATGATGATTAAAAAAAAACATATATAATAGACAGTCACATAATTATCAATCTTTTCATACAAATGCTCTTATGTCAGCATGATCAAACGAGAATATAATAACAGACTACTCATGTAAAGTACTCTATCAAAAACATTAGCATTATTTTCCAACATGTTTTTAAAAGCATTCATGTTTTTATCTAAAAATGTATGAATTTCATTGTTTTGATAATATATTTGTGTGTGGGGGGGGGGGGGTAATTATTGAGATAAAAAGAAAGATACTCAAGTGGAAGATCAATAAATGATGACAGAATTTACATTTTTGGGAACTGTGCCTTTAAGGCTAATAAATCTATCATGTTTCTTTGACATGTTTATTGTATTGTGGCTTTTCCTGTCCAGCGTTCGAGAAAGGCCACTGCTACGAACCGTATATTCAGAATGGAAACTTCAGCACGACGGACACGGCGTACGGTGTGGGGACGGTAGTTCAGTTCAGCTGTGACCCGGGACACTCTCTGGAGCAGGGCCCGCCCGTCATCGAGTGCATAAACACACGAGACCCCTACTGGAACGACACCGAGCCGCTCTGTAAAGGTTTGTATCTGCTCACATTCACAATCAGTGTACTACTGACCAGGAAACAGCATGTGCATCATTTCGTTAGAGCAGGGGTCTCAAACGGCAAACTGCCAGCCTGCAGGTCATTTGCAGCTCTCCTTCCTCTTCCCTCCGGCCCAAAACTGATGTCAAAAACATGTTGTGGACTTTGTAAGTGTAAAAACTGAACGCTTCACTAGTTAGAAAACAGTTAAACAGAGCATCTGCAGCGCGAGAATAAAGAACGAGCCTCCTCCATTCAGCCTCTTTACTTTACTCCTTTACTTTACTCCTTTACTTTGGTGGAGTGAGGAAACGGTGGAAACTCACTCCACTGAACACATCCAGTAGCCTACATATTTAATTTCCTTTATTAAACACAAAGATTTGTGTCTAAACTGTTTCTAAATTCAGTTCTAATCTCCAGCAAAGGAATAAATGAACAATAATAATGAAGTGTGCTCTGAAAACTGAGTTATATCCAAACACACGTCCTGCTCTTATGCCCCATATGCTGATGCAGACGTCTCCAAAACCCCACAGCTGGACACATCTACACTTGTGTTTATTAAAACAAATATAAATCTGCTGATAATAAATAATATAAGAACATTCAAATGCAAATTTTCATAATTAAACTGAAAAAAGCAACCCGGGCTCATTGTGGAAACGTAGCCCCGCGAACGTTTCTGTGGACCGCGTGATACGTCCCGGGAAGTACGTATTCGAGCGGTGTTTGTTTTCGCGGATCCGCGAGAGGCCGCTGTGCATGCTTTTTCGCGTCTCGGGTGCCTCTCGGGAGCGCGCGCCGTTCGCACCCACGCTGTTTTCACGCGAAAAGCCGCTGGATTGGCCGACCCGGGCGCCCTCCTCTTCCTCCTCCTCCTTCCCTAAACCCAAGCGACGGTTTCCAAAAGCCGTCCAGAAAGAAAAAAAAAAGCTAAAGCCTTCGTCTTCGATTTCGACCGCGTTTTCAGATCGCGCCGCGTTCCCGCCCTTATTTTTCGGATTCTGTTTTTCATCTTACCTGATTTCCGGAACCTGCTGTTCCCCGGACTCGATCCCGATCGTCGTCTCCGCGGCCGGATCCTCCTCCTCCAGGGCCTCCGCTCTGCCGATGCAACGCTGTGAGCTAAGCGGACAAACTGGCTGCATCAGAAAAGCCCTCCACTAGGAGGCGAGCCGTCGGCCAGCGAGCGCGAAGAGGAGGAGCGGAGTGGCGCCACACTGCTAAAAACTAAACGCGGCCGTACGTACCTCCGGCCACGTAAATCGCGGCCTCCAGAAACGTCCGCGGGGCTACGTTTCCAGAATGAGCTTGGGTTGGAAAAAAGGGGAGATTGAGTAGATTATCTTAATTATTTGTTCACCTTTCATGCTAACAATAGAAATATTGCACTATTTTGATTTGACGCAGAACATACACAGTACTAAAGGATATCATTGATCCTCTGCTAAATGTCATGGGCTGAAGCTTATTAGTCCGCTTTCTCTAATTATGCTCTGGTAATTGCGTCAGATGTAAATGGTATGATAATGTGCTTTGATGTATGAAGTGCTGTTCAGCTTGTCCTCTGCCGTCTGACTAATGTTCACACATGTTGACCTGATGATCAGAGCTGGTGCAGTTGTCGTTGTTGACCCGTGTTTAACCCTGCTGTAATTCCTCTTCAGCTGCTTAAAGCAGGTTTTCTGAGACTGACAGCAGGTCAGTGGTGGATAACAGACGAACGCTGGTCAACCACACATGCTGCAGTTACACATGCTTGTTATCATTCGGGTGTCGCATGCAATTAATTTCACAATTAACACCGCGTAGCATGGAGATTCACAAATGCGGGGAGCAGAACCGACAGAAGTGAAGAAAAATACTAGACAGAAGATTGTGACCATGACTGAATGCATTTTACATTTTGGGTAATTATCTTGATAGTTAATAATGTATGTGGATGCAAATTTTGATAGATATGTGATATTGTGTGCATAATTATAATTAATATGTTAATAATGGCATTATTATATGTTTTTTTCATTTGAGTTTGTGTAATTTATGTGCAGTTGAAAGCATAAGCATACATACACTGTATAAAAAAAGGCACATAACCAATTTAAAGACAGTCAGATGTTACTGTGACTGAACTCTTTCTCTTTTAGGTAAGTTAGGATGATCAGATGTGTTTCTGTTCTGCTTAATAACAGAATAATGAGAGAGAGATTTGTTTGGGAAATTGTTCTAACTCTTCTTGAAAGTCAAGTTTACACACAATAAGATTATTCTGCCTCTGATAAAGCTCAGATGATGATGTCAAGGTTTTGGAAGTTTCTGATTGGCTAATTGACAACATTTGAGTTAATGTGAGGCACAGCTGTAGAATAGTATTGAAGGAAAGGCTCAAACACACTGCTTCCTTCTGTGACAACATGGAGAATCAACAAGCCAGAATCAACAACAAAGCCAGATTACAATTAGATAATGACACTGGGGAAAAGATTAATGTGTGGACACATGTGCTGTGCTCTGATGGAGCTAAGATTGAACTGTTTGGCCATAATGAGCAGTGTTACATTTGGAGGACAAAGGGGAAAGCGCACAAGCCTAAAACACCATCCCAACTGTGCAGTATGGGAGCGGCAGCATCATGTTGTGGGGCTGTTTTGCTGCAGGAGGGACTGGTCCACCTCACAGCATAGATGGCATCATGAAGACAGAACATTATGGAGAAATACTGAAGCAACATCTCAAGACATCAACCAAGACATTAAACAACACGGGCTCATTTTGAAAACGTAGTCCTGTGAACATTTCTGGAGACTGTGAATTATGTAGCCGGAGGTACGTATGGCTGCATTTCATTTTTTAAGCGAACGCTATGGGGTGGCATGACGGCGTTCCTTTTTGCGAATACCGGCTGACCGCTTACCTCCGTGTGGAAGGCTTTCCCGCCGCAACCAGTTTGTCCAGTTAGCACGATGGCGACGATGACCGGGTTCGAGTCTGGGGAAGAGCAGTTCCAGAAATCAGAAACAAAAAACAGAATTCAAAAAATAAGGTGAACGAGTTCATAACAGGGTGAGAATGTGATAAAATCCGAAAACGTGGTAAAAATCAGACGAGGGCTTTTTTTTTTTGTTTGGCTTTTGTGAATTGTTGGTTGGGTTTAGGGAAGTAAGCGGGTGGGCGGGTCAATCTGTAAAATTGGTTGGGTTTAGGGAAGGAGGAAGGTGGGTCAGCCGATTGGCCGGTCGCCCAGTCAATCACTCATTCAGTCAGACAGACGGTTGTTCGACAGCGGCCTCTGGTGGGTTTACGGGAGAACAGCACGGGCGCAAATGGCACTCATGAGAAACATTTGAGATATGAAAAAGTGCACACAGCAGCCTCTCGTGCATTCGCAAAAACAAAAACTGCAAAATGATGTACCTCCCGGGACTTATTTTGTGGACTCCAGAAACGTCCAGGGGACTACATTTTCAGAATGAGCCTGGGTTGAAATTATAACTTGGCCACAAATGGGTGTTCCCAAAAGACTTTTGAGAATACTGCCAAATTAGGACAAATGTGCTTCAAGGACAACTGAGTGAATGTTTTGGAGTGGCCATCACAAAGCCCTGATCTCAATCCTGTAGAAAATTTGTGGGCAGAGTAGAAAAAGCTTGTGCGAGCAGTCAATACACACAGCAACACTGGAGACAGAGTGGTTTGATTAGCATTAAAGTGAAGTTAAACATCTCCCATGGCCTGCGCAGTCACCAGAACCAAACATTATTGAGCACTTTGGGGTGTTTTGGACGAGCAAGTTAGGAAAGGTTTTTCTCCTCCAGCATCATGTAGTGACCTGAACACCATTTTGAAGAAGAATGATATCCCTCTGATCGCTGTGCAGGACTTGAGTCTGTCATTCTCAAGACCGACTGGTGCTGTATTGCAGTGGTGGCCAACCCTGTTCCTGGAGAGCCACCTTCCTGCAGATTTCAGTTGCAACCCATATCAAACACACCTGCCTGTAATTATCACGTGGTGTTCAGGTTCCTATTAATTAGTTCAGGTGTGTTTGATATGGGTTGCAACTGAAATCTGCAGGAACAGGGTTGGCCACCCCTGCTGTATTGGGTGCAAAAGGAGGCCCCATAGCACACATAATGAAATTAGTATAGTCCTAATCTATCTCTCTCTCTCTGTCTGTGTGTGTGTGTGTGTCTCCACAGCTCTGTGTGGTGGTGATCTGTCAGGCCCCAGTGGAGTCATTCTGTCCCCGAACTGGCCTGAATGGTATGGTGAGGGTGAAGACTGCAGCTGGAGGATCCACGTCGGGGAGGACAAACGGGTCCTGCTGGACGTACAGCTGTAAGTGCTTCTGAAAACTGCAGCAGGCCTGAAATAAAGCCCTGAAGCACTTCTTTAGTAGCTGTGTTTACATCCACCTCTTTTTATGTGTAATTTGGAAGAATCGCATGAGAAATTTTTAATGGAAACACGATGATGTGCTTAAACTTTGAACATTGCAACAGTAGTTAACAGTACTGAGACTTCTCTTAGTTTGGTTTTGGGTTTGAGATCACGGTTTCAGTACATTTCAGATTATGATATGCTCAGTAAAATGCACTGTCAAATAAATATGAAAGCTAAATACAGTATAAAATGAATATGTAGCGGAGGCCGGTTAGTACAGAGCTGTGCAGGTAAAGCTATAAGGGTGCTCTAGCGACAGGTGCTAGAGGTCATGGTCTTTAGCCTCCTTGGTAGAGCAACCGACTCCCATGCAGAAGGACGCTGGCTCGATACCAGCTCGGAGCGGGTTGGGTGGCGTAGGATCGGTGGGATTACAAATACAATGCAGCAAATTAAGCAGTGCTTTTTGGGTTTATCATGTACCTATTATAATATAATGTAATTAAATAATCAAATACTGCATGTAATCATCACTGTATAGATTAAATAAAAGGTTAACCATCACAGAGCTGTACTAGCACTACACTTCTATTCAGGTAAGAGCAGAGTGCAGTATATGCAGCGCACAGGGGCGCCACACATGGTGGGGGCGCCAATATGCCAAAACTATCTTTGAAATTATCCTTTTAGAAGTTTCAAATAATATAAATTTAAAAAATATGTTTTGTTAAAAATGTTTATTTTGCATTTTAGACGAGTATAATATTGAAGTTTATTAAATAAATTATACCACCCCTCCCCCCATTGATCATTTGATTGATCCATTGTTCGTTACAGTCACATGTTCACAATGCAGAGAAGAATGAAGAGACGTGGAGCGCAAAGTAGAAACAAAATAAACTGCAAACAATGCCTTAAAATTAAAACTGCCATGACGAGTTTGATAATAAGAAATTAAAAAAGTTAAAAGTAATGTGAAACAATGTTCTTTATTTATTATTATTCATTATTAATTAATTAGCCATAATAAGAGGAATCACACAAAAGTACAGACCTAAATATATTTCAGGTAAAATAGAAAATAATATTTGGATTAAAGAATGTAGATTCCCCTATATATAAATTGATCATAATTAACCCTGTTAAAACTCACACATGAACAAATAGTCAGAATATTCACATTTTTTAGAACTGAAATGTTTATTAATTAATAATAATAATAATAATTATTCCTTACATTTATATAGCGCTTTTCTGGGCACTCAAACAGCTTTACACAATCATCCACCACCAGTGTGCAGCATCCACCTGGATGACGTGACGGCAGCCATTTTGCGCCAGACCGGACACCACACACCAGCTGATTAAGAGGAGACAGTGATGAAGCCAATTGAATATGTGGAGGGTTAGGAGGTCATGATAGACAGAGGCCAGTGGGCAGATTTAGCCAGAATGCCATGGTTAAACCCCTACCCTTTTTCGAAGGACATCCTGGGATTTTTAACGACCACAGAGAGTCGGGACCTCGGTTTAACGTCTCATCCGAAAGACGGCGCTCACTGAGCAGTATAGCGTCCCCGTCACTACACTGGGGCATTAGGACCCACACAGATCGCATATTGAGCGCCCCCTGCTGGCCTCACTAACAACACTTCCGGCAGTAACCTAGCTTTCCCATGTGGTCTCATCCGGGTACTGACCGGGCGCAGCCCTGCTTAGCTTCAGTGGGCGACCATGTGTGAGTTGCAGAGAGCTAGCTGCCGGAAGATCCATTTTTTTTTACCATACACATGTTTTTATAAATCATGTTTCATATTGATACATCAGCCCTTTTGGAAACTTTTTTTGCTTAAAACTGTTTTAGTTACAAAAAAAGTGTGCCCATAATATTTTAATAAAAAAAATGTCAAGGTGCTATAATTATTTAGTCAGGAAAATAAAATGTATAAAAACGAAATTAGAAATTTGAAAAACTTGAACCCGCATACTCCTCAGTAAATGTGCAGTTGTGCCCCTGATTATATCTTAAGTTGTTTGATTAATATTAAAAACACAGATCTGAGGGATCAGATGTTCTTACTTTAGGATGCAGAACAATTAGAAAGTTCCAGACACACATTTCCCCAATGTTTACACTCCAAGACAGAACTAATTGAAAGCTTAAGAAGTCGAACAGATAGAGATAATTATTGGTCTTAGCTGAGTGTTATCATAATGAAGCGAGGCTTAATTTGCATGTCGTAACTTTCCTGTGAAAAACATCGCCTACTTTAATGTTGGCTGATGGACATGTGCTCAGAGGTAGCTGTGTTTCTGCACTTAGAAACATATTATAACATCCACAGAGCCGGTTCAGAGAGTAGGAAGAAAGAAAATGAAGAATACAATGTTAATGTTTAAATGCAAACCTAAAAAATAGGTTGTGGATGTCGTCCTAAATGCTTCAATAATATATTGTGGCATCCCTAATTATTAATATTCTATTATTATTAGCTCCAGAACTGTCTTGAGCATCTGTCTGCGCTCCCAAAGAGCATCTCACTCCTCCAAAAGCCACCTTGTTTATATCGTTTTGCCTTCGTCTTCTGAGGCGCAGCTGATTTATTAGAGAAGAAAAAACACCAGTGTCATCATAAAACACTTCTCTCTCTGATATTTGCCTCCAGGTTTATCAAGAAGTGACCCTTTTGTTTCTCGTTGAATGAAAGCGCTGCGTTATTCGCTCATTTTTCATGCCGTATTCCAATTTTGTGCACACATTTGTTTCATATATTTGCATGTAAACCCAGCTGTTGTCTCCTCCATCAGGCTGAATCTGAGCGATAGTGATATGCTCACTATCCTGGATGGGGATGAAGTCACCACACGTATTCTGGGTCAGTTTGTGGGCGGCACGAGTCCCTTTAAGATGTCGTCCTCCAGTCCAGACCTCACCATCAGCTTCCACTCGGACCCGGCCGGCCTGGTGTTCGGGAAAGGCGAAGGCTTCATCATCAACTACATGGGTAAGAGACTCTCCATTCATTCACTTTCCTTCAGCTTAGTCCCTTACTTATCAGGGGTCGCCACAGCGGAATGAACCGCCAACTATTCCAGCATATGTTTTACACAGCGGATGCCCTTCCAGCTGCAACCCAGTACCCAGTACAAACACACTCATTCACATACACTAAGGACAATTTAGTTGATCAGTTCCCCTATAGCGCATGTGTTTGGACTGTGGGGGAAACCAACGCCAACACGGGGAGAACATGCAAACTCCACACAGAAATTACAACTGATCCAGCTGGGACTCGAACCAGTGACCTTCTTGCTGTGAGGCAATCAGACAGCTGATTTTTACATAAGTATATAAATAACTATCAGATATAAAACAATCTACTGAATACAACACTAATAACTGGATTATCTTTTGCATTAAATATATGCATCAGTTTTCCCACCTATAGACAAGCTTTCAGTCTAGAATTAGCGTCTCCCACACACACACACACACACACACACACACTTACACATACACTCTCTCTCCCATTCAAGTGATTTGAGCTCATTCGTTCTGTTCTCCAGTGGTCGACACGCATCTCAATCAATGTTTTCTGTGCAACTATTTTCAGCTGAAAACTCCCATCATCCTCTGCTCCTGCCCTCATTCATTCACATTTACTTTAGTTTCTGTTCTTTCCCAAATTTAAAGACACAGATGCACACACAGACACACACACACACACACACACTCACACAATCAAACACACACAGACACACACGCAGATATATACTCAGTCAGATAAACTCACACACACACATACACATACTGTATTACACACATATTTACACACAGAGAGAGACACAGACACACTCAATAAGATAAACACACATGCATACACGTACAAACATTACAAAAATTAGACACAATAAGATGCACATGCTCAATCAGATAAACGCACACACACATATACACATACACACATTCAGTCAGATAAACGCACACACACATATACACATACACACACTCAGTCAGATAAACGCACACACACACATATACACATACACACACTCAGTCAGATAAACACACAAACTCACATAAATATTACACACGTATATACTCTCTCAAAAACACACACATTCATACATGCACAAACACACTCACACAAATAGTCCTAATCATATCATATTACACACATATATTCACACAAACACACACACACACACACACACAGTCAGATAAACAAACACACACACACACACACACACACACATATTGCACAAGTATATACTCTCTCACACACACATTTATACATACACACACACACACATAAATAGTCCTAATCATATCATATTACACACATATATTTACACTCACACACACGCACACACACACACACACAGTCAGATAAACAAACACACACACACACACACACACACACACACAGTCAGATAAACAAACACACACACACACACACATATTGCACAAGTATATACTCTCTCACACACACATTTATACATACACACACACACACATAAATAGTCCTAATCATATCATATTACACACATATATTTACACTCACACACACGCACACACACACACACACAATCAGATAAACAAACACACTCACACACATATTGCACACGTATATACTCTCTCACAAACACACACATTTATACACACGCACACACACACACAAATAGTCCTAAACATATCAAATTACACATATATATTCTCACACACACACACAAACATACACACACACAGTCGGATAAACAAACAAACTCACACACATATTTCACACGTATATACTCTCTGACAAACACTCACATTTATACACACACACACACACACACACACACACAAATAGTCCTAAACATACCAAATTACACACATATATTCTCACACATACACACACACACACACAGACACACACACGCAGTCAGATAAACAAACACACTCACTCGCTCACAAACCCACACATTTATACACACACACACACAAATAGTCCTAAACATATCAAATGACACACATATATTCTCACACACACACACAAACATACACACACACACAGTCAGATAAACAAACACACTCACACACATATTATACACGTATATACTCTCTCACAAACACACACATTTATACACACACACACACACTCAGTCAGATAAACAAACACACTCACACACATATTACACACATATATACTCACAGACATTTAACCTGGACACACACACCCGCACACACTTACTCAGATAAACACACACACACAAATACACATATTACAAGCATATACTCACACTCAGTCAGATAAACACACACACACACACACACACACACACACACACACATTTTTGTAATAGGCCAAACTTCATTCTGGATCTGTTGTAAGTGTGTGAGTTGTTGTTGTTGAAGTGTGTGAGTCTCCTCTGAGAGCCCTGTGGTGTTGTGGGTAGTAGTTAGTGCACTTCTGACTGAAGTCTGCTCCCAAGTCATATTCCGGCCTCTGTGTTACAGCCCTGCTTTAGTGGATGTACATGGGGTTTTTATTATTTACCAGACCTAAATAACATGTTCAATAAATCATAAGAATAATAATACACCTCCTCCTAAAACAAATGTGTCATATGTACACTCTACTTCATAACTGTATGGTTGTGTTTGTCTGTGTCTAAACTGTTTACTCATTTTGGGGTGTGTAGGGGTCTTTGGCCTAGTTTTCATTCATTCATTCATTTTCCTTCAGCTTAGACCCTTTATTTATCAGGGGTCGCCACAGCGGAAAGAACCGCCAACTATTCCACCATATGTTTTACACAGTGGATGCCTTTCCAGCTGCAACCCAGTACTGGAAAACACCCATACACTCTCATTCACGCACACACCCATACACTAGGGACAATTAAGTTCATCAATTCCCCTATAGCACATGTGTTTGGACTGTAAGGGAAACCCACGCCAACACAGGGAGAACATGCAAACTCCACACTGAAACTGATCCAGCGGGACTCGAACCATCGACCTTCTTGCTGTGAGGCTTGTGTAATCTAATGTTTCATACATTTAATTTTTAACAATGTGGTGCCTTATAAACAAGTCAAAAGTCATCTAAAAGCAATCCAAATTAAATTGTCTTAACTTTACTATTAATGAAGAATCTGGATGTTTTTCTCATGTCATTTTTAAGACATCATTTATGCATCTAATTAAATAAAAACATAATATATACAGAATTTAATGATAATGTTCTTAAAGGAAAAATTAAGTACAGTAAACATAAGTATCTATTTATTTAGTTGGAGATTAGTAATTAATTTGTTTATTTATGACAATTAATTTATTAAAAAATTTTAAATTAATAAACTACATTGCAAACAAATTGGTTTAAAATTAATCATTTATCTGTTTAGATGTTCTCCAAACATAAAGCACCAAAATAAATGAATAAATTATTATTTTATGGATATATTCATATTAATTGTTCATTAATTTATCACAAATATAAATTCAATAAATGGATCAAATTTAATATTTTATTCATTGGATATCCCAGTATTTAATTTAATTTAATTTAATTTAATTTAATTTAATTTAATTTAATTTAATTTAATTTAATTTAATTTAATTTAATTTAATTTAATTTAATTTAATTTAATTTAATTTAATTTAATTTAATTTAATTTAATTTAAATGACATCAATGGTCTCTGAATATGCAGGAAATGGCAGAGGTGAAATCATTGTTGTTTGTTTTTCAGAGGTGTCCCGCAACGATTCGTGTCCAGATCTGCCTGAGATTCAGAACGGCTGGAAAAGCACGTCTCACGCAGCGCTGGTGCGCGGAGCCCACATCACATACCAGTGCGACCCCGGGTACGACCTGGTGGGCAGCGAAACACTCATCTGTCAGGTGGACCTGAGCTGGAGCACACAGCCTCCGTTCTGTGAGAAGAGTGAGTCTGGCAGACGTTTGTAAACTCACTACAGGTTCATTCAGATTCACTGCAGATTTTGTCAGATTCATTTCATTTCGGATTCAGTGCAGATTCATTGCAGATTCATTGCACATTTAGCTGATTTTGCCAAATTCAGATTCAGACAAATTCATTTCAGATTCACTCAGATTCAGCGCCAGTTTAGTCAGATTCATTTAAGATTGAATCAGATTCTGTCAGATTTACTCAGATTCAGTACCAGTTTAGTCAGATTAGCTGCAGAACAAGTCAGATTCAGCAGATTCAGTTAAATTAACTGTATATTCTGCTGACTTAGTTAACATCAAAGTGAATCAAAAATGTTTTTCAAAATTGATCTCGGACAAGAATGGGTGTTGTTCAGTAGTTTTAGGACAACTTTGATGAATGGTGATGATCCCCTTCAAATGTTGACTATTGCAGTCAGATTCAGTGCAGATTCAACAATGTTAACTGCAGATTCAGTCAGATTTACTCATTTTGATTCAGATTAACTGCAGATTCAGTCGGATTTACTCATTTTGATTCAGATTAACTGCAGATTCAGTCGGATTTACTCATTTCGATTCAGATTAACTGCAGATTCAGTCAGATTTACTCATTTTGATTCAGATTAACTGCAGATTCGGTCAGATTTACTCATCTTGATTCAGATTAACTGCAGATTCGGTCAGATTTACTCATTTTGATTCAGATTAACTGCAGATTCGGTCAGATTTACTCATTTTGATTCAGATTAACTGCAGATTCAGTCAGATTTACTCATTTTGATTCAGATTAACTGCAGATTCAGTCAGATTTACTCATTTTGATTCAGATTAACTGCAGATTCAGTCAGATTTAATCATTTTGATTCAGATTAACTGCAGATTCAGTCAGATTTAATCATTTTGATTCAGATTAACTGCAGATTCAGTCAGATTTACTCATTTTGATTCAGATTAACTGCAGATTCGGTCAGATTTACTCATTTTGATTCAGATTAACTGCAGATTCGGTCAGATTTACTCATCTTGATTCAGATTAACTGCAGATTCGGTCAGATTTACTCATCTTGATTCAGATTAACTGCAGATTCGGTCAGATTTACTCATTTTGATTCAGATTAACTGCAGATTCGGTCAGATTTACTCATTTTGATTCAGATTAACTGCAGATTCAGTCAGATTTACTCATTTTGATTCAGATTAACTGCAGATTCAGTCAGATTTACTCATTTTGATTCAGATTAACTGCAGATTCAGTCAGATTTAATCATTTTGATTCAGATTAACTGCAGATTCAGTCAGATTTAATCATTTTGATTCAGATTAACTGCAGATTCAGTCAGATTTACTCATTTTGATTCAGATTAACTGCAGATTCGGTCAGATTTACTCATTTTGATTCAGATTAACTGCAGATTCGGTCAGATTTGCTCATTTTGATTCAGATTAACTGCAGATTCGGTCAGATTTACTCATTTTGATTCAGATTAACTGCAGATTCAGTCAGATTTACTCATTTTGATTCAGATTAACTGCAGATTCAGTCAGATTTACTCATTTTGATTCAGATTAACTGCAGATTCAGTCAGATTTACTAATTTTGATTCAGATTAACTGCAGATTCGGTCAGATTTACTCATTTTGATTCAGATTAACTGCAGATTCAGTCAGATTTAATCATTTTGATTCAGATTAACTGCAGATTCAGTCAGATTTACTCATTTTGATTCAGATTAACTGCAGATTCGGTCAGATTTACTCATTTTGATTCAGATTAACTGCAGATTCGGTCAGATTTGCTCATTTTGATTCAGATTAACTGCAGATTCGGTCAGATTTACTCATTTTGATTCAGATTAACTGCAGATTCAGTCAGATTTACTCATTTTGATTCAGATTAACTGCAGATTCAGTCAGATTTACTCATTTTGATTCAGATTAACTGCAGATTCAGTCAGATTTACTAATTTTGATTCAGATTAACTGCAGATTCAGTCAGATTTAATCATTTTGATTCAGATTAACTGCAGATTCAGTCAGATTTACTCATTTTGATTCAGATTAACTGCAGATTCGGTCAGATTTACTCATTTTGATTCAGATTAACTGCAGATTCGGTCAGATTTGCTCATTTTGATTCAGATTAACTGCAGATTCGGTCAGATTTACTCATTTTGATTCAGATTAACTGCAGATTCGGTCAGATTTACTCATTTTGATTCAGATTAACTGCAGATTCGGTCAGATTTACTCATTTTGATTCAGATTAACTGCAGATTCGGTCAGATTTACTCATTTTGATTCAGATTAACTGCAGATTCAGTCAGATTTACTCATTTTGATTCAGATTAACTGCAGATTCGGTCAAATTTACTCATTTTGATTCAGATTAACTGCAGATTCAGTCAGATTTACTCATTTTGATTCAGATTAACTGCAGATTCAGTCGGATTTACTCATTTTGATTCAGATTAACTGCAGATTCAGTCAGATTTACTAATTTTGATTCAGATTAACTGCAGATTCAGTCAGATTTACTCATTTTGATTCAGATTAACTGCAGATTCGGTCAGATTTACTCATTTTGATTCAGATTAACTGCAGATTCGGTCAGATTTACTCATTTTGATTCAGATTAACTGCAGATTCAGTCAGATTTACTCATTTTGATTCAGATTAACTGCAGATTCGGTCAGATTTACTCATTTTGATTCAGATTAACTGCAGATTCGGTCAGATTTACTCATTTTGATTCAGATTAACTGCAGATTCGGTCAGATTTGCTCATTTTGATTCAGATTAACTGCAGATTCGGTCAGATTTACTCATTTTGATTCAGATTAACTGCAGATTCAGTCAGATTTACTCATTTTGATTCAGATTAACTGCAGATTCAGTCAGATTTACTCATTTTGATTCAGATTAACTGCAGATTCAGTCAGATTTACTAATTTTGATTCAGATTAACTGCAGATTCGATCAGATTTACTCATTTTGATTCAGATTAACTGCAGATTCAGTCAGATTTAATCATTTTGATTCAGATTAACTGCAGATTCAGTCAGATTTACTCATTTTGATTCAGATTAACTGCAGATTCGGTCAGATTTACTCATTTTGATTCAGATTAACTGCAGATTCGGTCAGATTTGCTCATTTTGATTCAGATTAACTGCAGATTCGGTCAGATTTACTCATTTTGATTCAGATTAACTGCAGATTCAGTCAGATTTACTCATTTTGATTCAGATTAACTGCAGATTCAGTCAGATTTACTCATTTTGATTCAGATTAACTGCAGATTCAGTCAGATTTACTAATTTTGATTCAGATTAACTGCAGATTCAGTCAGATTTAATCATTTTGATTCAGATTAACTGCAGATTCAGTCAGATTTACTCATTTTGATTCAGATTAACTGCAGATTCGGTCATTTTGATTCAGATTAACTGCAGATTCGGTCAGATTTGCTCATTTTGATTCAGATTAACTGCAGATTCGGTCAGATTTACTCATTTTGATTCAGATTAACTGCAGATTCGGTCAGATTTACTAATTTTGATTCAGATTAACTGCAGATTCGGTCAGATTTACTCATTTTGATTCAGATTAACTGCAGATTCAGTCAGATTTACTCATTTTGATTCAGATTAACTGCAGATTCGGTCAAATTTACTCATTTTGATTCAGATTAACTGCAGATTCAGTCAGATTTACTCATTTTGATTCAGATTAACTGCAGATTCAGTCGGATTTACTCATTTTGATTCAGATTAACTGCAGATTCAGTCAGATTTACTCATTTTGATTCAGATTAACTGCAGATTCGGTCAGATTTACTAATTTTGATTCAGATTAACTGCAGATTCGGTCAGATTTACTCATTTTGATTCAGATTAACTGCAGATTCAGTCAGATTTACTCATTTTGATTCAGATTAACTGCAGATTCGGTCAGATTTACTCATTTTGATTCAGATTAACTGCAAATTCAGTCGGATTTACTCATTTTGATTCAGATTAACTGCAGATTCAGTCAGATTTACTCATTTTGATTCAGATTAACTGCAGATTCGGTCAGATTTACTCATTTTGATTCAGATTAACTGCAGATTCGGTCAGATTTACTCATTTTGATTCAGATTAACTGCAGATTCAGTCAGATTTACTCATTTTGATTCAGATTAACTGCAGATTCGGTCAGATTTACTCATTTTGATTCAGATTAACTGCAGATTCAGTCGGATTTACTCATTTTGATTCAGATTAACTGCAGATTCAGTCAGATTTGCTTAAATTCGGTCAGATTTAGTGCCAGTTCATGCAGTTTATCTGCATTCAGATCTAGCTGATTTAGTCAGATTCAGCAGGTTGGTGCTGATTCATCCATGTTCAGTGCAGATTGATTCAGATTCACCCAGATTCAACAGATTTATCCAAATTCACTCGTTCAGTCAGATTCAGCAGAATGTCTCAGATTTACTCCGATTCCGCAGATGCATTCAATGCTCAGATTCAGTCAGATTAAGTCAGATTTGATTTGATGCATTCAAATTCACACATTTAGTCTTATTCAGCAAACAGATTCAGTCAGATTCAGTGCAGATTCACTCAGCTCTGTATCTTTTCCCTCTCCTTTATTCAGTCATGTATTGTACAGACCCGGGACATGTCGATCACTCCACACGCACACTCTCTGACCCCAAACTGCTAGTTGGCACCACCATCCAGTACAGCTGCACACCCGGATTCGTCCTGCAGGGCGGCGCCACACTCACCTGCTATGGCCGAGAGCCCGGCACCCCTGTGTGGACATCCCACCTTCCACACTGCGTCTGTGAGTTCACTACAACAACACTGAAGCTCTTCTCACTCCCTCAGCTATTCATGACTCTATCTATTTCTCTGTTTAACAGCAGAAGAATCCGTGTCCTGTGAGAATCCCGGCCTTCCCGACAATGGCTACCAGATTCTGTCTAAAAGACTTTACCTTCCTGGAGAGTCTCTGACCTTCATGTGCTACCAGGGATATGAGCTTATCGGTGAAATGGCCATCAAGTGCATTCTGGGAAATCCTTCATTTTGGAGTGGACCATTGCCCCTTTGCAGAGGTATGGAGAGAGTGAGGGTATTTAAAGAAACCGTGTTTACATGATAAAATCATTCATTCATTCATTTCCTTTTCGGCTTAGTCCCTTTATTAATCTGGGATCACCACAGCGGAATGAACTGCCAACTTATCCAGCATATGTTTTACACAGCGGATGCCCTTCCAGCTGCAACCCAGCACTGGGAAACATGTTAAAATATAGGATATTTTATTGTTTATATTGTAAGAAAGGGTGATAAGGTGGCTGAGTGGTTAGTGCTGTCGCCTCACAGCTAGAAGGTCGCTGGTTTGAGCCTCGGCTGAGTCAGTTGGCGCTTCTGTGTGGTGTTTGCATGTTCTCCCCGTGTTGGCGTGGGTTTCCTTCGGGTGCTCCGGTTTCCCCCACAGTCCAAACACATGCGCTATAGGGGAATTGATCAACTAAATTGGCTGTAGTGTACGAGTGTAAGTGTGTATGGGTGTTTTCCAGTACTGGGTTGCAGCTGGAAGGGCATCCGCTGTGTAAAACACATGCTGGAATAGTTGGTGGTTCATTCCGCTGTGGCCACCTCTGATGAATAAAGGAACTAAGCCAACGGAAAATGAAAGAGTGAATGAACATTGTAAGAAACTAAGATTTAATTTTACTATTAAAATATTTTATGAGCTTTTATTACATTTGTATTAATTAATAATTATGGTTATTAATATTATTGCTGTTTCTCTTTTCCTTTTTATGAAACATTTCACATTTAATTCAATGTGCTCCTTGCAGATGCTTTTGTAATAATTTATTCACTTGCAATTTCATAGTAATTTTTAGTATTTCAATTTGTGCTTTTTTGTGTGTGTAATATGTGTATTCATCCAATATTGTCCTTTTTATTTCAGCCAATCATGAATGTTCTGGCAATCATGCATTAGAGGGTAAGTGTTAAATGCAGCTGAAGAATCATTAGTGCCCCTGTTTATTTTTTTCTCAATGTCTGTTTAACGGAGAGAAGATTTCTTCAAGACATTTCTAATCATAATAGTTTAATAACTCATCTCTAATAACTGATTTATTTTATCTTTGTCATGATGACTGTAAATAATATTAGACTAGATATTTTTCAAGACTCTTCTATACAGCTTAAAGTGACATTTAAAGGCTTCACTAGGTTAATTAGAGTAACTAGGCAGGTTAGGGTAATTAGGCAAGTTACTGTATAACGATGGTTTGTTCTGTAGACTATCTAAATATATATATATAGCTTAAAGAGGCTAATAATTTTAATGGCTATAAAAAATGTAAAACTATTTTTATTCTAGCTGAAATAAAACAAATAAGACTTTCTCCAGAAGAACAAATATTATCAGACACACTGTGTAAAATTCTCTTCCTGTAATGGTTGTGTGCTCCAGTGTCTGAGGCGGCTGCAGAATCCTCTTTTGATGGGGGAAGTTTGGCTCTGGCTATATTCATCCTGGTGCTGCTGGTGTCTGCGGTGCTCGGAGGAACCTACATCTACATCACCAGGTGAACATTACTGACTGCACAACCGGCCATTAGCTCTTACACGTGCTCTGCTCAGAGATACTTATTCTAATCAAAGTGTGTTATTGAGCACTCATAAAGCATGTAATGTCCTGTAGTGTGATGTTATGTGTAGGTGGGAAAACAGCATTGTTTCTACTCTTGTGTGTTCCTCAGATGCAGATATCATTCAAACCTGAGACTTCCTCTGATGTATCCGCATCCCTACAGCCAGATCACCGTGGAGACAGAGTTTGACAACCCTCTCTATGAGACTGGAGGGGTGAGAGCACTTCCATAGCAACCATCTACAGCCCCTTAGCAACAGTGTAGCACTGTCCTGACAACCTCCCACAGCTCCTTAGCAACTCCCCATCAACCATCCAGAACCCCCTTGGCAACTTTGTACCATTGCCCTGACAACCTCCCACAACACCTTATCAACTTCATAGCAACCTTTTAAATCTTCTTAGCAACAGTGTAGCACTCCACTGACAAACACCCACATCTTAGCAATTGGTTAGCAACCTTTCTGAAACCCTTATCAACAATGTAGCACTGCCCTGACAACCTCCCATAATACATTAGCAACTCCCTAGCAACCATTTGGATCTTCTTAACAGTGCAGCACTCCCATGACAACCTCTTACAACACTTTAGCAATTCTTTAGCAATCATTCTGCACCCCTTAACAACAATGTAACACTGCCCTAACAACCTCCCATACCACCTTAGCAACTCTATAGCAACCATCCAGATCTTCTTTGCAACAGTGTAGCACTCCTCTTACAAGCTCCCACAACACATTAACAACTCCATAGTAACGGATCAGGAACCCCTTAGCAACAATGTAGCACTGCCCTGACAACCTCCCACAAATCCTTAGCGACTCCCTAGCAACCATTTGGACCTTCTTAGCAACAGTGAAGCACTCCCATGACAACCTCCGACAAAACGATAGCAATTCTTTAGCAATCATTCTGCACCCCTCAACAACAATGTAACACTGCCCTGACAACCTCCCATAACACCTTAGGAACTTCATAGCAACCATCCAGATCTTTGCAACAGTGAAGCACTCCTCTGATGACCTCCCACAACACTTAAACAATTCTTTAGCAACCATCAGGAACTCCTTAGCAACAATGTAGCACTTTCCTGGCAATACCCCATAATTCCTTAGCAACTACATAGCAATCATACAGATATTCTTAGCAACAGTGTAGCACTCCTCTTACAAACTCCCACAACACCATTGGATCTCCCTAGCAACCATTTGGCTTTTCTTAGCAACAGTGTAGCACTCCCCTGATAAACTCTCACAACACCTTAATAACTCCCTAGCAACCATTCTAAACTTGTTAGCAACAATGTAGCACTGCCCTGACAACCTCCTACAAATCCTTAGCAACACCTTAGCAACCAAACGGGAACCCCTTAGCAGCAATATAGCACTGACATGACAACCTCCTACAACACTTTAGCAATTCTTTAGCAATCATTCTGCTCCCCTTAGCAACAATGTAACACTTCCCTGACAACCTCCCATAATACCTTAGCAACTCCCTAGCATCAATTCAGCACTGCCCTGTCGGCCATACACATATCTAGCAACTCTTAGCAACATTTCGGTACTGTATAACAGGGTTTTGCACAAATATAAATATTTTTTTATTGTTTTTTGCATTCAAAACAGTGAAAGCTGCTTCATAATTGTAACCGATATGTATATGTGGCTGTGTTTATATTCAGCAGGACACAAGAGAATATGAGGTATCCATATGAAGAGGCCCACAGACACGTCCCGTTCTGATTCAGTGCTTACAGGAAGTGATGTAAATAGATCCTGAAAACTCCACTCTCCCACCTCCCAAAAACTCCAGAGAGAGAGAGAGAGAGAGAGGGGGGGCAAGAAGGGAAGGGTCTGTGAATCTGCAAGTATCAGAGTAGAGTTCAGTCGGCCAGTACACTTTACTGTGGTTAAATGTGATTCTACAAGTATGCACTCACAGCCAGAGGTTCAAAAGTGTGCGTGTGTGTGTGTGTGTGTGTGTGTGTGTCTGTGTGTGCGCGTCTGTGTGTGTGTTTATACACTCATCGGCCAACTTCTTAGGTACACCTGTTAACTGATCATCAATGCAAATATCTAATCAGCCAATCATAAGGTTTGATTCAATTCATTTAAAGTCGGAGTGATCCAGAAGATTCTGCAGACTTTTATTTCAGTATGATGATGTATTTCCGACTGAGAGTGAATATTGAGCATGGAGTGGGGGTGGGGTTTTATTTGTAAAGCCCCACCTCTCATCTTTCACTTTTAGCAAACTAACGGTTGGAGGGGTGTGGCTACGCATATTTTATTTTAAATCTGAAAAGTAAATCTGAGATTTCATAGATAACAGTAGTGGCTTATTTATATTTTAGCATTAAAATAAAACTATAGATGGAATATATACTACTTTTGCTGCTTGACACTATTTTTATAGGACATTTTGTGTTTCAGAATACAGTCCAAAGTTAAGCATAAATTATACGAATTGTAAAAAGTTTTTATTAATTTAGCAACATTACAGCCCACATAAAAAACTACAGTGATTTAAAGTAAATATTATAGTGTTTTTCAACCATACTGTAATAAAGAATTTGAATAGTTCGGTTGTGGTGATTCTACAGTTTCTATGGATCCATAAAAACTATAGATTCTGCTGTTGCCATCGTAACACAACAACTATAGTAAAAAAAAAATATTAATCTGTCATGGTGATTTGACAGTTGCTATGATAATACAACTATAGTACATAAACAGATTAATCTATTGTGATTCTACAGTTGCTATGGTAACACAACAACTATAGTAATATAAACAGATTAACCTGTTGTTGTGATTCTACAGTTGCTATGGTAACACAACAACTATAGTAATATAAACAGAATAACCTGTTGTTGTGGTTCTACAGTTGCTATGGTAACACAACAACTATAGTAATATAAACAGATTAACCTGTTGTTGTGGTTCTACAGTTGCTATGGTAAAACAACAACTATAGTAATATAAACAGATAAATCTGTTGTTGTGACTCCACAGTTGCTATGGTAACACAACAACTATAGATTCTGCTGTTGCTATGGTAACACCAAAACTATAGTAAGTAGCGGTGCACTTTTGTCATGTCGCTAGGCAACGACTAAATCAGCTGGGTATTGTGCTGAGTATTGCTGTTGATATTAATATAATTTTAATATTAAATATTATTGTGATATTCAAGATTTGTGAAGTCATACAGCAACCACAAGTCTCTCCTCCATCTTCAAAAGTCTTTGTTATTGTCTTGACTACACAAAAACTGCAGGTGCCTCAACAGAAACCCGTCTCTGCTTTCATTTAATTGGAGAATGAAAAAGACGTGACTGACGTAACGCATTTTTTTCGCTCAGAGTTAACTTTTTTTCAACTGCGAGTGCACAGCACACAAGGGCAAAAATGCGAGGCGCAGCTGGCGGTCAAAACGCGAGGCGCGCAGGGTGCATAAGCAGTGCGGAAAACACTCGCAGCCGTTAATAAACCATATAAAAAGGTGCCTCTCTACGCAAAAAACATGTTCGGTGTGATCGGCCCCTTAATCTCTGGTGATTCTACAGTTGCTATGGTAGCACAAAAACTATAGATTCTACTGTTGCTATGGTAACACAGCAACCATAATATAAACAAATGAATTTGCCATGGTGATTCTATAGTTGCTATGGTAACAACAATTATAGATTCTACTGTCGCTATGATAACACAGCAACTATAGTAATATAAACTAATTAGTCTGTTGTGATGATTCTACAGTTGCTGTGGTAACACAACAACTATAGTAATATAAACAAATTAATCTGTCATAATGATTCTACTGTTGCTATGGTAACAACAACTATAGTAATATAAACAAATTAATCTGTCATGGTGATTCTACGGTTGCTATGGTAACAACTATAGTAATATAAACAAATTAATCTGTCATGGTGATTCTACGGTTGCTATGGTAACAACTATAGTAATATAAACAAATTAATCTGTCATGGTGATTCTACGGTTGCTATGGTAACAACTATAGTAGTATAAACAAATTAATCTGTCGTGGTGATTCAACAGTTGCTATGGTAACAACTATAGTAGTATAAACAAATTAATCTGTCATGGTGATTCTACGGTTGCTATGGTAACAACTATAGTAATATAAACAAATTAATCTGTCGTGGTGATTCAACAGTTGCTATGGTAACAAAAATTCTATTACTATAAACAGTTGAATCTGCCATGGCCATTTTTTACAGTTTAGTTAATACTTCAGTATGCTGGAGCGTTCAATAACAGAGATTTATAATCTTAATACAGTGAAATACGCTTCACTGAAGCTTGGTTCAATAACACTGTAGTACTATACATTTACTATAGTATTCTTTCATGAGGAAGCACTTAAATCGTAGCAGTCAATATAAACAGCACACTGTAGTGAGGTGTACCTAATGAAGTGTCCTGTGAGTGTGTGTGTGATTATATGCCGAGTGTAAACAAAGAAACCGTGATGAGTTTCCAGTGTTCTTACGCCTCAATGCCGTGACCTATGGGACAGTGTAACCAGTGTACGTGAAGCCCTTGTTTGCTCCGATATAAAGGGCTTGTGCTGGCGCCGTCCTGTGTCTGTGTGTGGCCCGTCCTGCCTGCTGTCATTTTTAAGTCTTTGTACTTAGAGCAGTTTGTAGTGCAGGTTTTAAAGTAGTATTTTTCCCCCGCCCTGCAAGTGACGTCTACTACTGCAGCAGAGAGCAGATGATGTATTTATTTTGAAGTAAACGTGAAGCGTCTTCTGCTGATTTAATGATTACTTCATTTTTTGGAGATCAAGATAAACAATGTAACGATGATTTCTCTACAGAAACGTGAATCAATAAATTCATTTCAATCTTTTCTAACACTGAAGTGGCCTGATTTTATTGAATGCTTTCTTTGTCTTTTGCAAGTGAAAACTGGATTTTCATGATTTCATTGATTACAGATCTCTGACACAATTGTGAACTACCAGGTTGGACTCCCTTTTGTCTTCAGATCTGCTTTAATGGTGGCAGAGATTCAACAAGCTACTGGAAATATTCCTCAGAGATTTTGCTCCATATTGTCATGATAGCATCACACAGTTGCTGCTGATTTGTCGGCTGCACATCCATGATGCCAATCTCCCGTTCCACCACATCCCAAAGCTGCTCTATTGGATTGAGCTCTGGTGACTGTGGAGGCCATTTGAGTACAGTGAACTCATCGTCATGTTCAAGAAACCAGTCTGAGATGATTGAGCTTTATGACATGCTGCGTTATCCTGCTGGAAGTAGCCATCAGAAGAGACACTGATAGATAAACATAAATAAAAATGAAAAAAAAAATTACACCACCACCACCAGCCTGAACCGCTGACACAAGACAGGATGATCCATGCTTTCATGTTGTTGATGAGCATCGGTTGTGAGCTGAGCATCCGAATGTGTCAGCAGAAATGGAGACTCATCAGAGCAGCAACGTTTCTCCAATCTTCTATTGTCCAGTTTTGGTGAGTCTGTGTGAATTGTAGCCTCAGTTTCCTGTTCTTAGCTGAAAGGAGCGGCACCCGGTGTGCTCTTCTGCTGCTGTAGCCCATCCGCCTCAAGGTTGGACGTGTTGTGTGTTCAGAGATGCTCTTCTGCAGAGCTCGGTTGTAACGAGTGCTTATTTGAGTTACTGTTGCCTTTCTATCAGCTGGAACCAGTCTGGCCATTCTCCTCTGACCTTATCAACAAGGCATTTGCGCCCACAGATCTGCCGCTCACTGGAGATTTCCTCTTTGTCAGATCATTCTCTGTAAACCCTAGCGATGGTTGTGTGTGAAAATCCCAGTAGATCAGCAGTTTCTGAATACTCAGAGCAGCCAGTCTGGCAGCAACAACCATGCCACGATCAAAGTCACTTAAATCCCCTTTCTTCCCCATTCTGATGCTCGGTGTGAAATGCAGCAGATCATCTTGACCATGTCTACATGCCTAAATGCATTGAGCTGCCGCCATGTGATTGGCTGGTTAGAAATGTGTGTTAATGAGCAGCTGGACAGCTGTAGCCAAGTCTATTTTAAATAAAGGCTACTTTAATTAACCAAGCCTGAACCCAGTACTAAGAAACACCCATTCACGCATGCATTCACACACATACATAACAGAACACTAAGCCTATTCAATTCCCCTATGCATGTGTTTGGACTGTGGGGGAAACCAGAGCACTCGGAGGAAATCCACGCCAACACGGGGAGAACATGCAAACTCCACACAGAAACACCAACTGACCCAGCCGGGACTCGAACAAGCGACCATCTTGCTGTGAGGCGACAGTGCTAACCACTGAGCCACTTTGACGCCCAAATTAAGACCTGTTTAATGACCTACAACACAATATATCACATTTCCTGTCCAATCAAATCACACAAAGAATTTAAATCACATCTTACTGAACAACATCAAGACATGGGCGATTTATAAATGCAGCAAACCTTTTGAAGCATTAAAAATGTCCTAGAAGATGTCCAAAATCTTTACACACAATGACCCGAGAGCTTTTATAGACTGCGTGTCACCGATGAGAAAATGAAGGATGTTGACTGACTGAAATCACCAAACAGCCTTAAACAATCAGTAAATGGAACTAATGAAGAATGGAAGGAAGAGCTGAATGAAGGAAGGACCGCACTAATGAAGAAAGGAAGGAAGAGCTGAATGAAGGAAGGACCGCACTAATGAAGGAAGGATCAAATGAATAAAGGGAGGATTCAAGGAAGGACTGAGCAAACTAATGAAGGAACAAATGAATGAATGAATGAACAAAGAACCTAATGAAGGAAGCTACAAAATATATGAACTAATGAAAGGAGGAATGAAGAAATGATCGAATGAATGAAGGAAGGATTCAAGGAAGGACTGAACAAACTAAGCAAAGAATGAACAAACAAACAAATGAATCAATGGATGAACAAAGGGCCTAAAGCAGGAAGGAACAAAAATATGAACGAACATCGAATGGAGGAAGGAACGAACAAACGAATGAATAAAGGAAGAACAAAACAAACAATCAATAGAAGAAACAAACGAATGTAGGAAGATCACTAAATGCACTACAGAATATTACGTTTACACATCCCTGCACATAAAGCATGTAAACATATCAGCTTGTCACAGTGTAATACTTATATAATATATATTATTTATATAATTGTATAATATTTACAGCAGATAATTTTAGTGTATTTGCACTACATTTTTTAACAAGTATTGGTACTTTTACTTCAGTATGATTGTTTATGACCACTGGTTTTTAGTTTTATTTTATTTTCTTTTTTTATAGCTCAACCTGTTGTGAAATCTGTGTGGAAATATCTCACTCGCTGATTCCTGTTTCAATGTTAGTTGAAATTTGCTGAACCGCATTTATTAAGAGTTGATGAACTCAACATTGTTGCTCTCAACACTCATTTGTCTAGCTGTAGGCTGTATTTCTGAGATACAATCTTTATACAAACAATCCATTAAAAACCCTTGATAAGGAATCAGTTCAATATCATCATTGTTTAATATTAAAGAAATACAACCTGCTTAGTTGGGAAAATTTTATTAAATATGTACATATCTGTTTAATGTTTAAGACTTTACATAACCCGACTTCACCATTAAATCAGTTTGTAAATATTAGAACGACCGCTCACCGAACTACTAGAGGAGGTGACAGAGGAGACTGCATTATTCCTCTCAAAAAAAGTCAATTCAGTCAATCTGTATTTTCAGTGAAAGCTGCTAGGGAATGGAACTCCATCCCACCAACAATGAGAAGATCATGCACTTTTCAGTCTCATGTTAAAAATTGGTTATTGACAAATCAGCATTGTCAGCATTAGTACTGTATTCTTGACACATTTGTACTGTTGTCTTTGGCTTTTTGTCCTCTGCTGCCATCAGTCTGTTGTTTTTTTTCTCTTTTCTTCTTTTCTTTTCTTTACTTTTTTAACTGTATTTTTGATATGAAAGTGTATTTAATGTTTAATGTTGTGCTTCTATTTTAGATGTGACTTTTTAACATTCTGTAAGGGGTCTACGGATGAAAAATAGCCATTCTTGGCTAATTCTGGCACATTTTACAGTGATGTTTATTAGTGTGCATTGACCCTGTAAACAAATAAACTAAACTAAACTAAAACAAATGATTTCTGAACATGTGGGTTTGTCAGCACAATGGAGTGGAAACATCAAGCCTCCTGCTTGTGTGCAAAAAAAAATCATATTAAAGCTACAAATCTTCACACCTTTTGTAATTTCTCAATCAGCCCATTTCCTCTGCGCTTCATCATCTTCTTAAGTGTTAAGTGCTGCGTGGGTATAAATGTGTTGCGAACGGTTGTTCTAAGCAAACTGTTCACAACAAACAGAAGAAAAAAAAATCAATGAACACTTAATGCAATGAATACTAGTGCTTCTAAACCATACGGAAGAATTCATCTGTTGTGGCGATTCTACAGTTGCTATGGCAACACAACAACTATAGAAGTATAAACAAATAAGGCTGCAACCGAAACCACCTACTGCTCAGTAGGTAGTACTGCATTTGAATTTAAATGTTCTACTCGGCTGTTAGAAAAGTACGTTCTATACAGTATGAATGTGAGCAGTATGAATGGAACTTGGATGTACTACATGCGCCATTTTGTCATGATCACGTGACCTACCTGTGTGAGTTGCATAGCTTCACAAATTATCATCGTATCATGGGATGCACACATCAGAATCTCGCTGGAAGTAGTCGGTCATCTGGGAACTTCTCGCTTGCTGATTTTCGAATTCTGGGATTTCAGACACACTACTCGACTCTCAAACTGATTTTAGTGAGCTATACAATATGGAAGTATGCGATTTCAGATGCAGCCTTAATCTGTTGTAGTGATTCTACAGTTGCTATGGTAACACAACAATTATAGTAATATAAACAAATTAATCTGTTGTGGTGATTCTACAGTTGCTATGGTAACACGACAACTATAGTAAATTAAACAAATTAATCTGCTCTAGTGATTCTACCGTTGCTATGGTAACACGACAACTATAGTAAAATAAACAAATTAATCTGTTGTGTTGATTCTACAGTTGCTATGGTAACACGACAACTATAGTAAATCAAACAAATTAATCTGCTCTAGTGATTCTACCGTTGCTATGGTAACACAACAACTATAGTAAAATAAACAAATTAATCTGTTGTGGTGATTCTACAGTTGCTATGGTAACACGACAACTATAGTAAATCAAACAACTTAATCTGCTGTAGTGATTCTACAGTTGCTATGGTAACAAAACAACTATATTAATGTAAACAAATTTAACTGCTGTGGTGATTCTACAGTTGCTATGGTAACAACAACTAAATTAATCTGCTGAGGTGATTCTACAGTTGCTATGATAACACAACAAATAGTAATATAAGCAAGGCCAGTTTTCCCAATGTTTTGAAATATGTGTTGCATATATGCCATAGCGTTTTTGATCCAAAGTGACTATATTAACTATTTGTTAATGCATACTGTAGTATTTAACTATAGTGAACTGTGAAACTAATAAATACTGTAGTAAATTTTAGTTTTTACTACAGTAAACAGTGATGTATTTTAGTGTAAGATACCCTATAGTTGTAGAAATTATGGCTCATTTGTTTATAATATTATTATAGTAGTTGTGTTGCCATAAACAATAAAATTTACTATGGTATAGTATTTACTATGTCTTTTATTCAAATTGCCACATATCATGTTTTAACATGGGTCTGTAAATATGATTTAAATACTAATATATGCAGAATAATCCACTTAACTGGTTCAACAACACTATTTACTATAAATTACAGCAGTATTTGTGCCATGTGGGGGATGTTAGGCTCTGGGGCACCGGAAAAAGACATGTCGCAAGTTTTCAGTCAGTTTTAATGTGTAAACTCTTCCACTTCCTCAAGTTTTCAGCCTGTGAGTATGTGTTTGTGCGTGTTCAGTCCTGCAGAGATCATGCAGATTCACTGCTCGGTGCCTGAAGGTCAGTCCATCGTTTCATTATTAATAAGCTCTGTGTGTTTATTTTTAATGCATCTCGATGTGTGTGTGTGTGACTTTAGCTGTCCATTATCGACTGATCAGGACTCTTTTACCTGCAACCATATTTCCTGTTTAGCGTAAACTACTTTCACTTTTTAACACGCTACAACAACAACAGAGTGATCATCCTTTCATAACGCTGTGAGAGTTATTCAAAGATTTCATCAGAGTATTATCCGATCAAGCTATTAAACCGTTTAGATCTATATCAAGACTGAATAATGCATATTAAAATGCAGAAATGTAAACTATTTCAAACGCTATATCGAGATTTTAAACACTATATTGCTATATAAAAACATGTAAATGCTATATCAAGATTATGTTAATATGCTTAAATGCTATATGGCTTAATTATACAGAGATTTTAAATTCTATATCTAGATTTTAAAGCATATATGGCTAAATCTGAGCTGAGGTGTAAATCTAACATTAATTTCATTCATTTTCTTATCGGATTAGTCCGTTTATTATTTCGGGGTCGCCTCGGCGGAATGAACCGCCAACTTATCCAGCATGTTTTTACGCCGCAAAAGCCACAACCCATCTCTGAGAAAGTAAATCTAACAATATAGTCCAAATATAGACAGATATTTCACATGAGCAGACACATGGAACGTCTTCAGGGTGTTATTTGTACTTGATGAACGTTGTCACAATGTTGATAAAAAAACGTTACCTGTGTTTTTGATGACTACAGCTCGCATTTTAGGACTGTTGGCAGGGCCGGCGCAAGCTGAACTGCCGCTCTAGGCAAAGGACGCCGCCCACAACCCTAAAGTGAAGGGGGGGGAGGGGGGGGTGGTGTTGTGATGGGGGCGAGGAAGCTGTCGCGGACACTGATATAACTGAGGGCGCAGGTGAGGATAGTGTCGGGACGCCGCCAACCTAGACGTGGATATAACTGAGGGTGATGAGGGAAGTGTCGTGGACGCCGCTCTCTCTATTTTGCCGCAAGACACGTATATAACTGAGGGCGCGAGTGGTGAGGGTAGTGTCGGGGACGCCACCCTATCTATTCTGCTGCCCAAGGCGGCCGCCTAGGTCGCCTCTATGGACGCGCCGGCCCTGACTGTTGTGGATGTCTACACTCTGCTGGGTTGTTTGAACCCAACAATCACTGCTACACTTTAAAAATAATGTGATTGTAAATGTAAAATGCTACAGAACAACTTGGTTATCCTTAACAGCAGGTTTCCTAACTATGTAACGTATGGTGTATAACAATAAACAGAGTTTCCCAGAATTCCCTGCATGACACTTCCACCTTTCTCTTTTCTTTCGTTTTCAATTTTTAACATTGCTACACTTGAAAAAAATGCTGGGTTGTTGTAACCAAACGTTGGATTAAATTGAAACAATTAGTTTACAATAACTCCCAACCAGGTACTGAGCCTGGTCATTGTCTGGATGGGAGACCAGATGGGAACTCTAGGTTACTGTTGAAAGTGTTAGTGAGGCCAGCAGGGGGCGCTTAACCTGCGGTCTATGTGAGTCCTAATGCCCCAGTATAGTGAAGGGGACTGTATACTGTCAGTGAGCGCCGTCTTTCGGGTTAGATGTTAAATCGAGATCCTGACTCTCTGTGCTCATTAATAATCCCATTTGCTGCTCTAGGCAAAAGATGGTCACGCCGCCCTCAACCACAACCCTCTCTATTCTGCTGCCCTAGACGCGAATATAACGGAGAGCACAGGTGGTGAGGGTAGTGTCAGGGACGCCGCCCTCTCTATTCTATCGCACTAGACGTGGATATAACTAAGGCCGCGGTGGTGAGGGTAGTGTCGCGGACGGCGCCCTCTCTATTCTATCGCACTAGACGCGGATATGGCCTAACTGAGGGAGCGAGTGGAGAGGGTAGAGTCGCGGACACCGCCCTCTCTATTAGTCGGGGATATAACTGAGGGCGCGGGTGGTGGGGGTAGTGTCGTGTATGCCGCCCTCTCTATCCTGCCACTCTAGACGCGAACTGAGGGCGCGGGTGGTGGGGGTAGTGTCGCGGACACCCCCCTCTCTTAGACGCGGATCTGAGCTTTTTCAGAGGCAGAATAATCCTATCGTGTGTAAACTTGACTTTCAAGAAGAGTTATAACAATTTCTCTAACAATCTCTCTTTCATTATTCTGCTATTAAGCAGAACAGAAACACATCTGATCATCATAACTTACCTAAATAGGAAAAGTTTAGTCACATTTACATCTGACTTGTTTTAAAATGTGCCTTTTTATACAGTGTAGCCTATGTAAACTTCTGCTTTCAACTGTATATGCAAGTTTAAATAGAAATATCTGTAAAGAAGCCAAAACAACAACAGAATTAACACAACTTAACTCCTCCTCACCGTTTCTTTCTGTTGTTGTAGCGATGATAGCTGGAGGGGCGTGGTTAAGTGTGTTGGCCACGCCCAAAACTTCAAACAAACAGGAAGTGCATTTTCAGATTTTAATTTTAGAAAACAAGAGCAAACTATTGTTGTTGTTTCTTAATGACATGCCCGGATTAATTGTTGACCACAAAACTAGCCATATAAGCTAACAAAATCAATATGCTAGGTTTGAGTTATTTAAATAAATAAATAAATAAATAAATAAATAAATAGTAGCCTACTTTAAATAATGTTGGTTTGTGGATACATTAATTTGCCATGCAATAACACACATTTATTTCCCTCCGCTGTTTCCAGAGTGATGCGGCTGTCAATCAAACGGACACTTTTCCTTCTGTTTACTCTGTTCGGAGGATATACTCTTATCAGGACTCTATATCGCGTTATAGCGTGCCACGGAAAGCTGACCGGAGCTCATGTGGTGTCTGTCCTGGTACAGAACCGGACCCGGTATCGATATGACCGGAACACACCGATCGTGTTTGTGGGCGGAGTCCCGCGCTCGGGAACGACACTGATGCGCGCGATGCTGGACGCACACCCGCTGATCCGCTGCGGGGCGGAGACGCGCGTGATCCCCCGGGTGCTGTCGCTGCGGCAGGCCGGCACGGAGCAGCCCGGAGTCGATCAGGAGATTCTGGATGCCGCGACAACCGCATTCCTGCTGGAGGTCATCGCTCGGCACGGAGAACCGGCGCCAATGCTCTGCAATAAAGACCCGTTCACTCTGAAGAGTGCTGTCTATCTGTCACACCTGTTCCCCAAGTAAGGCTGGGTTATGTTTTGTGTATTGTTTTTCCCCCTCCTTTTTCGCTTTTTTTTATTTAATTGTTTTAAAGTTTTGTTTTATTTTTTGTAATAATTTTTTCCCTTTTCATTTTTTTACTTTTAATTTTTTTGGTATTTTAGTTTTAATATTGTTTATTATTTATTTATTATTGTTTTGTGCATTTTAAAAATATTGTTAAACATTTTTACTTAATTTGTTTTCTTTTTTCTTTAGTATTTTTATTAGATTTTATTTTGTAATTTATTTATTTATCTTAATTTTATTTAGATTTTTTTTGCGTGTTCAATAAATGTTTTTATTTCATTTTGAAATTTTTATTTATTTATTTTATTTTCTATTTAATTTTGACTTGTTTTATTTTATTTATTTATTAATTTATCATTTATTTTATTTTATATCTAACATGTTTAATGTTTATTATTGCCCAGTGAGTCCCCTCATGGCAATTTCATTGTTTTTATTATTTAATTATTTATTTATATAAATTATAAAAAATCCATTCTGAGGATTAAAAAAACTAAAACACCATTTATTCATTATTAATTAATTAACTAATAATACTTTTATGTAATAAGATGTACATTGTAAAAAAATTTGAAAAAAAAAATATTAATTTATTTATATATCTTGTGTTGTTTATTTATTTATTTGATATGTCAAAATCACACCAGATTTGTTTTAATTTGGTGCAAATCTCTTTGGGGAAACTCTAAAATCTAAAGTTTGGATTGTTTTCATTATGTGCCTCATTCCTCTCCATTTCCTCCTGTGTTCATCTGCTCCTTCAGCTCTAAGTTTGTGCTGATGCTCAGAGACGGCCGGGCGTCCGTGCACTCCATGATCTCCAGACGGGTCACCATCGCCGGCTTCGACCTGTCCAGCTACAGAGACTGTCTGACTAAGTGGAGCAGCGCCATTCAGGCCATGCTGTCGCAGTGCATGGCTGTGGGCTCACGCCGCTGTCTCACCGTCCGATATGAGGATCTGGTGCTGCGACCGCGAACCTCCATGCAGAGAGTGCTGCTCTTCCTCCAATCGCCCTGGCACGAAGGAGTTTTACACCACGAGGAGGCCATCGGACAGCCCGGAGGGGTTTCACTGTCACGGTATGGAGAAAAGCTGCCTTCTGGCATGCATTATTAACTTGTGTTACTTCTTTTAAAAAGCAACTTAATCTGTTACTTGGTTACTTTTAAGGAAAGTTACTTTTGCATTACTTGTTACAGTTTTGGGGAAGTTAACTATAGTGTTGGGGAAGTACTGCAACTATAACTTGCCTTAATTATTAGTAATTAACCAGCACATTTAGTTACTTTTTAAAAGAAGTAACACAATTCTGTAGTGCATTGCTTTTAAAATAAACTGTCCCGAACTCTGAAACCAATGCATAAGTTACTTTTTTTTAGAAACTAATTAAGCAACACATTTCGTTACCTTTAAAAGTAATGCATTACAGGCATTTTAAAGGCAAGTTACTCTTGCATTACTTGTCACAGTATTGGGGCAAAGTTAACTATAGACGTCATGCTTTACAGTCTTGTGGTACTTCTTTTACAGAGTGATTTACTGTTTAAGTAAAATTCCTTTTGCATTGCTTCTGTCAGTGTTGTGGATAGATACTTTTAAAAGAAATGCATTACAATCCTGTCTTACTCCTTTTAAAAAGTACCTAATGTCACAACAGTTACTTTTAAGGAAAGTTAGTTTTGTATTGCTTTTTCCGGTGTTGTGGTAACTTTAAAAGCAATGCATTACATATAGGGCTGTATTTTGACGATCCATGCGCAAAGTCCAAAGTGCAGGGCGCAAATGCATTAAGGGCATGTCTGAATCCACTTTTGCTAATTTAAGGACGGAAAAATCCATTCTGCCCCGTGGCGCATGGTCTAACAGGGTTGAGCTTATTTTCTTAATGAGTTCTGGGTGTGTTTTGAGAATAAACCAATCAGAGAGTCTCATCTCCCATTCCCTTTAAGTGTCAGTTGCGTCACGCCCATAGCGCATTTGCTATTTACATGACGACTTTGTAAGTGGAAAAACTGAGCATTTTACTAGCAAGAAAACAGTTAAACAGAGCATCTGCAGCAGGAGAATGAGAGATGAACCTCCACATTATTTACCTTTACTTTCATTCTCGTGGATAGGGAAACATGTTGCACGCAAAGACATCCATTAGCCTATAAATAACTAATTTCATTTATTAAGTGCAAAGATTTGTTTCAAAACTATTTCTAAATTCAGTTCTAATTTCCAGCAATGAATAAATGAACAATAATAACAAAGTGTGCTCAAAAACCTGAGTTATATCCAAATACACATGCTGCCCCATATGGTCTAAAACCTGACAGGTGGACAAATCTAAGCTTGTTTTTAATAACACAAATATAAATATGAATATGATAAATAATACTGCTAATAATAATAACATTACACAAAAGCAAATCATCATGAATAAGCTGAAAATCCCCCGAGATGAAGAAGGCATGAAGGCGGTGGTTTTTATATTGATGTAGGCTAGAAAAAATTTTTTGTAATATTTTAATCCTTTAATTATTTTTCATTTGTAAAGATATTTGTGTATTGCTCTACATCCTGTGTGTATGAAGCAATGTTTAAGTGTGGCGAACAACTATTGCGCTCTGCGCTGGACAATAGACCAGCTTTGATCGAGTCTACTGAACCGTCTATTTAGGTTCCTCAAAATAGCAACGTGCCAGCAATGCGCCTCAACACGCCTCCTTTTTTAGACCAGAACGCCTATGGGCGCACATATGAGCGCAAATGCATTAGCTAGTTAAACAGCGTGCTGCAAAACGTCTCTTGCGCCAAGCTGAAACTAGCATATAATAATTGCGTCGCGCCTTGCGCCACATTGCTAGAGTTACTGTCACATAGAGTTACTGTCATGACTGTCTGTAACCACCAGATGGCACTGTAGTTCGCTGTGAACTGCGAATTACAGTTGCTAAAGACTACAAGTTCATACATACCTCGTGCACACACCCGGAACCCACTTACACTGATTTGCAAAACACAGCTGTCTCCGTTTCCTGTTGATTTCATGGACTATTTATTCACTCTACTCCTATTGATTAGCTGCGTCCCAAATCGCATACTTATGCACTATTCTACGCCATTTTGTAGTATAAATAGTGTGAGTAGTGTGTTTACATTGAAAACTCTCAAAATAATAAGTGCACTTTAATTACCCGGATGATGCACTCATTCAGCTGCTGAAATGAAGTGTGTAATGATGGACACTTCACGCACGCAACGACCACAGGTTTGCTTACGTAGCGGAAGGGGCGGAGCTATCGGCCGCACATGTTGGATAACTTTATTTATTTTGGATGGTGAAAGCAAAATTCTCCTACGAGAGTGATTATAGCGCCTCCCGATGGTGAATGCGGTTATACTTACGGCAGGTATTATTTGATAATTCGGTCGTTTATTTCACTGATTTGGCAACAGTCAAACGTCATCAGGGAAACGGTTTGAATTTCCGCTTAGTAAAAAAAACATAAGTGTGCCATTTGGCACAACACTACATACATATACTATCCTGCTGAGTGTGTAAGTGCAGAAGTACATAGTGCATGAGTGCATAGTGTATAGTGTGCCTTTTGGGACGCAGCTTTTGTCACTGCGTTGTTGTCTATCTTGTCTTCCTAGCCTAGTAAGTCTTGTTTGGTTTGTTGTTCCTGAAGTCCTGTCCTAAGTATTTTCTGCCAGAGTTTCTTGTTTTGTTTGTTTGTACTGCACGATTTCATTAATAAACTGCACTTGGATCCGACACCTTTTTGTCTCCGTCCCGTCAACAATCCGTGACAGTTACTGCTTTAAAAAAGTAAGAAAGTTACATTTGCCTACATTTGATTTCTACAGAATTGCAGAAAGTTAATTTAAAAGTAATATGTTGCACACAATTTTCCATTTCAGAGAGATATTAAACATTATTTGTGTTTTTTTTTAAGCTGAATCAGACTACATCTTGTAAAAAGGGGCAGCGGAGGTCCCCTTTAAGTTTCTTTTGTGTTTTGTGCAATGCTTTACTGGTTGCCTGAAAATTGTAATCTGTTTACACAACTCACGTCATGCAGTACCCCGACCCTCTTTTTGTTGTTGTTTTATTAGAACTGAACGCTCCACGGATCAGGTGATCAAACCTGTGAACCTGGAAGCTCTGACGCGGTGGGTCGGCCACATCCCAACAGACGTGCAGGACGACCTGGAGAATATCGCACCCATGCTGCGCCGGCTGGGCTACAACCCCAACGCCAATCCTCCAGACTACGGCCAGCCAGATCCTGAAGTCATCAACAATACTCAGAGGGTATTTCAGAACACTTTATTCACTGCAGCTTTAAGAGCGGTCAAGTCAAAGCGCATTAAATGCAAGTGAAAAGAAGGGGGCGGGGCATGTCAGACATTAGAGTGCATTTGATTGGTCAAGATTTGATGAGAAACTAAAGTATGAGGTGATGTGAAAAAACTGCTGGTCCTTTTAGGCAGAGGAGACAGGATGCTGCTGCAAAAATGTGAATTTTGTCAGTGTTTTGGAGCACACTAGCATATAGATATCATGAAGACATAACATATGCTGCGTCCCTAATGGCACACTATACATAGATATATACATTAGATGTCGCCTGGCCTATTGTTGTCTGTTGGACGGAATGCGTCAATAGCGCCGCCATCTTGGTACAGGGTAGCGCTCCTTTGAAATGAATGCGGGACCAAGGTACAGTGGAGGACTGTGGCCATGCAAAGCCAGAGATATACACATATACACATATATCTGTGATCGGGAGTTTTCCTGGATGTTAGTATGTTATTTTTTTTTTCTAATTACGAAAATTATAATTTTACATCACTTTTCTTCATTGATGGATCAGTGACCGCACGGGCATTCCTGACAAAAAGCTTGTGTTTATGTGTACAGAAATGTACTATTCACCCTCCCTGTTAAATTTGATCTAATCATGTCCTGAACACAGCTCCTCTCCTGCTTTCACTGCTCATACTGACTGAGGGAGCGATTCGTTTGTGAATGAATCCCCCGAACGACTCTTTCACTAACGTTAGCCGACAATAATACAAGTTTCTGGCAGCGCAGCATCTCGTTGTCATATTTCTCCTGCATTGTTTGCTGATTTTATTCAACAAAACTAGCATAAGCCGAGTGTTTAGTGTGAGTTGGAGCTGCTTTGCCGTATGGTGAATGCAGTAAGTGACTGTTATCATCAATAACGTTACCTGATTAGCACAAAAGTTCAGAACATACAAAAACAGAAAAAAACTTAATATTACCTATGAAATGTTTTGCGTTTGTGCTTTGATTTCTTTGTTTGCTCGTTACTACACCCGTAGACAGCGCTAAAGTCCCGCATCTTCACGTAATAACACTGTCTTGACTAGTGCGGTTGAATGACATTTGTCCTGGGAGCACTGTACCAATATGGCGGCGCTATTGACGCATGCTCAGGCTCCCTATGCGATATCTAGTGTATATATCTATGCACACTATACACTATGCACTTATGCACTATGCACTTACACACTCAACAGTATTGTATTTATATGTAGTGTTGTGCCAAATGGAATTTTTTTTTACTAACCGGAATTTCCCTGAAACTGTTTCGCCAAATTCTATTGAAATAAATGACCAAACTATTAAATAATATCTGCCTTGAGTATAACCTCATTCTCCATGGGGAGACGCTATAATCACCCCTGTAGGAGAAAACTGCTTTCACAATCCAAAATAAATAAAATAATCAAACGTCAGCAGCCGATAGCTCCGCCCCTTCGCCAGTAGCCCCACCCCTTCTGCTGTGTGAGCAAAGCTGCGACGATTGAGTGCGTGAAGTGTCCATCATTCCACACTTCTTTTTAACAGTTGAATAAGTGCAGCATCCGGGTAGTGCACTTATTTCGTTTTAGAAGAATTTCATTGTGAATGCATTACTTACACTATTTATACTACAAAATAAGGTAAAATAGTGCATGAGTTTGTGATTTGGGATGCACCTATACAGGTACTAACATCTATAAAAACTTTATTTTCATGTCACAGGAGCCTTAACCTTTATCATGCATTCAAAGAAAAAAGATTTTTAGTAAAGGAATGAAATTTAAAGGGGGAAGCAGTGGCGCAGTAGGTAGTGCTGTTGCTTTACACCAAGAAGGTCGCTGGGTCGAGCCTCGGCTCAGTTGGCGTTTCTGTGTGGAGTTTACATGTTCTCCCTGCCTTCGCGTGGGTTTCCTCCGGGTGCTCCGGTTTTCCCCCACAGTCCAAAGACCTGCGGTACAGGTGAATTGGGTAGGCTAAATTGTCCGTAGTGTATGAGTGTGTGTGAATGTGTGTGTGGATGTTTCCCAGAGATGGGTTGCAGCTGCAGTGGTTTGTCATTCAGTGAATATTCATTTATTCATTCATTCATTTTCTTGTTGGCTTATTAATCCGCCTTTATTAATCTGGGGTCGCCACAGCTGAATGAACCGCCAACTTTTCCAGCACGTTTTTACGCAGCGGATGCCCTTCCAGCCGCAACCCATCTCCACACACACTCATTCACGCTCATACACTACAGACAATTTAGCTTATTCAGTTCCCCTATAGTGCATGTGTTTGGACTGTGAGGTAAACTGGAGCACCCGGAGGAAACCCACGCCAACGCAGGGAGAACATGCAAACACCCTACTGCGCCACTGCTTCACCCAATCATAGGACACTCATTCATTTATTCATTTTCCTTCAGGTTAGTCTCTATTTAAGAGGTTGCCACAGTGGATTGGTATATGTTTTACGATGCGGATACCCTTCCAGCCGCAACCCAGTAATGAGAAACACACATACACCGTCACATTCACACACACACTCATACAGTACGACCAGGCCCGGATTAAGACCTCAGCGGCCCCTGGGCACATTGTCTTTTAAGGCCCCCTACCTGGCCGCACCCCTATAGTTGAATTTAAAAAATAAGAATTTAATAATTTTTAAATAAAATGAATCTATAATTTTTTTTGCATATGTATTTATAGTTTACAAAGATTTAACTTATTTTTCAAAGCATTGAATAAAAATACTAATAAAACTATATATATATATATGTATATTTTCTGTCTGTCTCTCACACGATGAATCCAGTCCGCGCTGCGCTGCCGTTAGCCTCCTCCGTCCTGGTTGATGCTAGCTTCTCATCATTTAAAGTTACTATAACGTCTTCTTCTGTACCCTCATTCTCCTGATCACGGGTCTGTTTAAAGATAGTGTGTATGAAAATGCCTCAATAAAGATGCCTCCTCTCCTCTTTCTCTCGCGTTTGCTAAATCCACTTGTCCACTCAGTTTTGATCTATGACAGATATAACGTTACACTACAGTCTGCTCAGTTTAGTGCCGGTTATTACAAAACTGACGTTTCCGCGCTTGACCAATTACAGCATTCTGTTTAGTTAAAGAAAGAAAGGCAATTTAAATATAATAATAATATTAATATGTGATCGCGATTTTTTTGCTCAGAGGAAATACAGTTGTCTGAGCAATATAGTTTTTGCAGAGAGGGAGGCACCTATAAGGCTAAACATTATTAAATACCCACGAGACACTTGTGACTTTATATCACATTTGCATTATTTAAAAAAAATGTTTCCTTTCTGTTAAAAATATATTTCCAATCTGATATGTAACGGGGAGAGAAAAAAGTAGCACGAGTTCAGCTGATGGTGGATTCGAACCGAGTTGATAATCAATAGCGTCAAAACATGAAGCTGCGCGCCTTACAAGGTGCGCCACTGCAGCTGTGTTAATAAACAGCTCTTTACTCATCTTGTCTCTATCAATCAGGCATCGATAGGCGTAAACCCTGAATAGCTTATTCCAACTAGATGCGCTATTTGTAATTAGCCTAAAAAGACACTCCGAAATTGTCTTTTTTTCTCCCCGCTCGCAGGGGCCCCTAGTGCGCACGGGCCCCTGGGCCTGTGCCCATAAGGCCCATTGGTTAATCCGGCCCTGAGTACGACCAATTTTGTATTACCCAATTAGCCTATACCGCATGTGTTTGGACTGTGAGGTAAACCGGAGCACCCAGAGGAAACCCACGTGAACGCAGGGAGAACATGCAAACTCCACACAGAAATGCCAACTCGCCCAGCTGGAACTCAAACCAGAGTCCTTTTTGCTGTGAGGCCACTGTGCTAACCACTGAGTCACTGTGCCGCCTCAATAATTAGATATTAATTTTAAATAAATAAATAATAATAATTAAAAATCATTTTAAAAACTCAGAATTCTTAGATTAAATGTTAACACAATAACACAAAAATATATACATTCAAATCATTACTATTTTTAATTAATTTTACTCTTTTCAAATGAAATGTTGACCATTTTTCTCAATATCTTTCTCAGGTACTGAAAGGAGATTTTAAAATTCCCAGGAGCCTGAAAAAATGGGCACAGGTGAGTGAATGCTTTTGATGTTTTACAGATACTTCAAACCAAAGCATGTGTAATGTATTAGAAATAAACACAACTACAGACTAAACAGGAGCTACATATAAAGATGTTTGTTGAGTTCATATCTCTTTGGATGTTTTGGTTGTCAAATGTTATTAGAACATGACCTACACATGTGGTTTATCTACTAGGTCACTAAAATGATTGGTTAGGTAAAAATAAGAGAAGTTAGTTGTAGAAAGGTGTTTCATTAGTGTTTACGCATGAAATCAGATGACATTAACAGAGTCACATCTCATACTAATACTACAGAGTGTATAGATATTAAAGGACACGGTGTAAAAATGAATAAAAAAGAGAAAACAAATGACAAATCAGAATAATGATTTGGTGTCTTTTTAATGCACTGACATTATATCTCAGTAGGTTCTGTTACCATTGCATTAGACTGTGATTAGTCAACTATAATTATACTATTTGTGTTGAGTCAACCATATTAATTTTGAAAATGTTTCTTGTTTGACAGGAATCTCCAATTATAGGTTCTAAAGGAGGCAGAAAGTGAACCAAGCTCTGCATTGCCATACAGTACAATATATATATTTAAATATATTACAATATTCAATTATCCATTCATTTTCTTTTCGGCTTAGTCCCTTTATTAATCTGTGGTCGCCACAGCGGAATGAACCGCCAACTTATTCAGCATATCGTCACCTTGGCGTTATAAGGTTCTATCTGCTTTCTGAATGATTTTGAGATATTGAGCTTCTCAGTTTTTGCATTTCATAAAGCAAACAGTACGTGTGTAACATTTGTTTTTTAAATAAAAGGTCTTAAAATGTAAACAACGTATAAAAACATCCCATAATATAAGTTGTCATTTAATAAGAATATGTCAATAATTCAGTTTTAACAAAAATGTCAGATAGAACCTTAAAATTCTGAGGTGACGATATGTTTTTATACAAGGATGCCTTTCCAGCTGCAACCCATCACTGGGAAACACCCTAACACACTCATTCACACAAATATACTATAGCCAATTTAGCTTACCCAATTCCCCTATAGCATGTGTTTGGACTGTGGGGGAAATCAGAGCAACTGGAGAAAACCCATGCCAGCGCAGGGAGAACATGCAAACTCCACACAGAAATGCAAACTGACCCAGCCGAGGCTCGAACCAGCGACCTTCTTGCTGTGAGGTTACAGTGCTACCCATCGTGCCACTATGCTGCCCATATTCCTATATATAAAATATATTTAAGAAAATATATTTTGGGGAATTTTAAAAAGTATTTTGCAATATATTTTCTGCAAAAACTTTTTTAATACCATTTTTGAAAATACATTTTTCAAATAATATATTTTAGAATCGCTTAAAATGTTTTACCCTCCACATATTTCAATTCAAGGAAAAAAATGCATGTAACATTTTAAGAAAATCTTTATTAATTCATTGTTTTATTCTTGCTAAACCTTTACCTCTGTTTTGTTTTGTTCATTTATTCATTTTCTTGTCGGCTTAGTCCCTTTATTAATCCGGGGTCGCCACAGCGGAATGAACTTCCAACTTATCCAGCAAGTTTTTAAGCAGCGGATGCCCTTCCAGCCGCAACCCATCTCTGGGAAATGTTTTGTTTTAATTGCATTAAATATTTAATATAATATCTTTAAATAATAAAAACCTTTATCACACACATTGTAGCCAACTGGAAGGTATGAAATATCTCATATTTTGAAATATATTTAGGTTATATATATATATATATATATATATATATATATATATATATATATATATATATATATATATATATATATATATATGAACATCACAGATAAAACATATAATTTTTTTATTTAGAATATATGAAAATAAAATATTTACTGTTTGGGTTGATTGCAGTATGTGCTTGTTTACAGCTCTGGAGTTTTTCGGTTTGTGTGATAAACATTGGAAGACTTTCTGAGATCATCCTGAGAATCAGTGTTGTTGTTTACTCACTGTGTGTTAATGGATTTTTACATTATTTTACATGCTGAGTTGTTGTAATGCAGAAAACTGATGTGAAAAAATACATTAAAGGGCAAATACCTTTTTAACTTCCTCGTGCTCTCAAAAGAGAATTGTTCTCTTCATAAAGGAAGTGAACCATCGTTTATTTGCACTGGACTTCCTGAAAACACCGCAGTTTTATGTCTTGTTTTGGGAAATGAAAAGATCTGTGACGTTTGGTGACGCTGTTGCTATGTGTTCGTTTTCTTGACCTAGTTTTTATTAAATGGACCTATTCATGTTTTCCTTGTGCCGGAACATTCCTTTTCCCCTCAGTGTGCACTATTTCAATAAACGTATTTCATACAGATCGTGTTATGCGTTGTTTGTGATCATATTTGTGTCATATTATTTTGATCTAAACACACGAACCCGGTGCAGTGCAACATATCACTCCGCCTGCCCTCAAACCCCACGAACACATCAGATAAAGGGATATCTCGGTGATACCTTCACAAAATGATTTTAATAAACGTATTGTTGCATTTTCTCAATATAAAACAGAGTGAATTGTATTAAACCAAATCATAAGTTCAAATACAATCGCTGGTGTGGGTAAAATAGTGCGCTGGGCGCAACGGCGGAAGGATACAGTGCTCTTAGTATAAAAAGCCGGCTCTTTGTTTTTGCGCTTTCAGATTCGCTCCTGAGACGAGAGGAAAGAGACTCCCATACACCGCACTCTTACAGAAAAGAACATTTGTTTGTGAGTATGATGTTAAATATAAGCAATCGACGTTTGTTTTGTCGTTTGTTAAATCTAGCAATGTTTTATTTTAATTAAAGTGTTTACCGATTCATTTAAAGGTGTATTTCTGAATGAGCTAACGTATTAGCTTTTAACGCTAGCCGGACTGTTTGGTTTTGAGGATCAATAAACCAACGTTTTTTTCTGATTTATTTTGCTTTAAAATATAAAGGTATAATTCGTCGTCGAGAATTTTGGGTTTTGTTCGAGTTTAGAAATTTGGCGGCGTTTTTTTTTTGTACCGCGAAACAGGGCGGTGGTTCGGTGAGCTTCTCAATTCATCTGCGTGACAAACGGTTTTCGGCAGCTGTAAATGCGCTATGATGCTTTTATTCTTTTCAGCGTGTAACTTTGTTAAATATAATTGACTTTCCGACTATCGACGTTCGTTTCATCTCAGTGTTATTGTTTAATGGCCATTTTCTGTGGTAAACTGTCGCCATTTTGTTTTCAGTCGTCCGTTTGTTCCGCCCTTACTCACAGCTGTGTCAGCATTAGTGATGACTGTTCTCACCTGGCCTGTTTGCTTTCATTATTGATGAAGAGCTTTCTAGAGAATTCTGAAGCTCGTCTTTGTCCTGAATTCATCTGTATTCATTAAAAAAAAAAATTAACCTTAATTTTTTTTTCTTCTCAGCGTAAAGATGCAGATCTTTGTGAAGACGCTGACTGGTAAGACCATCACCCTCGAGGTCGAGCCCAGCGACACCATTGAGAATGTCAAGGCTAAAATTCAAGATAAGGAGGGCATTCCTCCTGACCAGCAGCGTCTGATCTTCGCTGGAAAACAGTTAGAGGATGGACGCACCCTGTCCGACTACAACATCCAGAAAGAGTCCACCCTCCACCTGGTGCTCCGCCTCAGGGGTGGCATGCAGATCTTTGTGAAGACGCTGACTGGCAAGACCATCACTCTAGAGGTGGAACCAAGCGACACCATTGAGAACGTCAAGGCTAAAATTCAAGATAAGGAGGGCATCCCACCTGACCAGCAGCGTCTGATCTTTGCTGGCAAACAGCTTGAAGATGGACGCACCCTGTCCGACTACAACATTCAGAAAGAATCCACCCTCCACCTGGTGCTGCGTCTGAGAGGCGGTATGCAGATCTTCGTCAAGACTCTGACAGGAAAAACCATCACTCTTGAGGTCGAGCCCAGTGACACCATTGAGAACGTGAAAGCCAAGATTCAAGATAAGGAGGGCATCCCACCTGACCAGCAGCGTCTGATCTTTGCTGGCAAGCAGCTTGAAGATGGACGCACCCTGTCCGACTACAACATCCAGAAAGAGTCCACCCTCCATCTTGTTCTCCGCCTCAGGGGCGGCATGCAGATCTTCGTGAAGACGCTGACTGGAAAAACCATCACTTTGGAGGTCGAGCCCAGCGACACCATTGAGAACGTCAAGGCTAAAATTCAAGATAAGGAGGGCATCCCACCTGACCAGCAGCGTCTGATTTTTGCCGGCAAGCAGCTTGAAGATGGACGCACCCTGTCCGACTATAACATCCAGAAGGAGTCCACCCTCCACCTGGTGCTCCGCCTCAGGGGTGGTATGCAGATCTTCGTGAAGACGCTGACTGGTAAGACCATCACTCTTGAGGTCGAGCCCAGTGACACCATTGAGAACGTGAAAGCCAAGATTCAAGATAAGGAGGGCATCCCACCTGACCAGCAGCGTCTGATCTTTGCCGGCAAGCAGCTTGAAGATGGACGCACCCTGTCCGACTATAACATCCAGAAGGAGTCCACCCTCCACCTGGTGCTGCGTCTGAGAGGCGGTATGCAGATCTTCGTCAAGACCTTAACTGGCAAGACCATCACTCTTGAGGTGGAACCAAGTGATACCATTGAGAATGTGAAGGCAAAAATCCAGGACAAGGAGGGCATCCCACCTGACCAGCAGCGTCTGATTTTCGCTGGCAAGCAGCTTGAAGATGGACGCACCCTGTCCGACTACAACATCCAGAAAGAGTCCACCCTCCATCTTGTGCTCCGCCTCAGGGGCGGCATGCAGATCTTCGTCAAGACGCTGACTGGCAAGACCATCACACTCGAGGTGGAACCAAGCGACACCATTGAGAACGTGAAGGCCAAAATCCAGGACAAGGAGGGCATCCCACCTGACCAGCAGCGTCTGATCTTCGCTGGCAAGCAGCTTGAAGATGGACGCACCCTGTCCGACTACAACATCCAGAAGGAGTCCACCCTCCACCTGGTGCTGCGTCTTCGTGGCGGCAAATAATCTGCTTATGATTAATCATTAATATATACAAGTCTTGAATTATCAGACCAATTCCAGTTTCCTTTATTCCTCTTAATCATTCAATAAAGTTCTTGCATTCCACAATTTATTTTGTTTGTTTTTACTTCTGCTTGATTATGGTTGATAGATGCACACATACACATGAATATTGACTAATGCACCATAATGTAATCAAGCTGTTATTTTTTTTATCAGAATTAAAGTATACAAATATGATGACTCCCCCCAAAAAATAATTTTAGTCACTCAACTTTTAAACCTTTGGCCTTCTATTGAATACTTAAGACATTTAAAATGCTGAAAACTGAATCTTGATTTCTATATTTGATTTTTATACAGTGGAAGTCGATGGTTTCAGCTTATGTTGAAACTGAAAGGTTTGTAACATCTTAAAGAGTAAATTTATTCTGTGGTGACCCATTTCTGCTAATCGGTTAAATTTTTTTAATTAAATTACTATAAAATTGTAATTTATACGGCCAAATTGTTTGCTGTGTCCATGTAGCTTTTTAAAACTTTAATTGGCTAAAATCTGCATTTCATTCACTATTTGAGCCTAAAAAAGATCAATCAAATCTGAAATTAATATGGCAAACATAATGTCGACAATTTCACTGTCAGATGTGATTAATAAACCATCCACAAGATGTCATCAGAGTCTTGCTAAAGTTTTGCCACTGTGGATAATGTCAATGCTCAATTTTGAGTTGAGTTTGTCATCTTTTTCTGACCACGCAGTCACATGATGACTGATCGGAAAATAAGTGCAAAATCAATGACCTTTAAGTTCTAAATATTTTTTAATGCAGTGAAGAATATTCCTGGAAAAGGGTTTAAAAGCCATGGCCATGCTCATCAATATATAAAATATTTAAGTTAAAATATTGCTGCACTGCTTAATAAGCAAGATATGCACAGCAAAAATGCTGATATATAAACATTTTAAAGTTAAACAGCTAATAAAGTGGAATTCTACGTGTTTTTTGTGAAGAATGCATTAATCAATTATTATGGGCTGTAAATATCCTTGTTCTCCCTGCGTTCGCGTGGGTTTCCTCCGGTTTCCCCCACAGTACAAAGACATGCAGTACAGGTGAATTGGGTAGGCAAAATTGTCCGTAGTGCATGTGTTTGTGGATGTCTCCCAGAGATGGGTTGCGGCTGGAAGGGCATCCACTGCGTAAAAAACACTGGATAAGTTGGCGGTTCATTCCGCTGTGGTGACTCCAGATTAATAAAGGGACTAAGCTGACAAGAAAATGAATGAATGAATATCCTGTGTTAAGATTACCTGTACTTTTAATTAAAAATAAACAAACTTCTCCGAATAGCATTATTAAATAGTATTTAATATTACAATACGCCACAGTTTGCTGCAGTAAAAACTAGTTTATTTAAACGATTAGTATTTAGTACACTTATCGGTTCAATATGTAATTTTCTATCACTCATTAATCTGTATGTTGTAAATAAATACTGCATTTACACTCACCGGCCACTTTATTAGGTACTTTTAAAGTTTGAGCATCAACTAATTACTAAGAATTTCATAATAGTGGACATTTACATGTTTTGTGTGTAAGAACGCACTGTTTAGACCAGTGGTTCTCAAACTGTGGTACGTGTACCACTAGTGGTACACAGGCTTCCTTCTAGTGGTACGCGGAGGAATGAAAGATGTCATGTACATGCTATACACATTTAAAAATGTATCAAAAATTATGTAAATAATATGCCATATATGACATGTAGCCTATATTTCTGAGGTAATTTGGCACGTTTTTTTAACTGTGCAGAGTTGTAGCTGCTTTACTGGGCCTAATATTGTATTTCAATACTGGTCATTTGGTGGTACTAGGAGAGACAATTTTTTTCTGAGGTGGTACTTGATGAAAAAAGTTTTAGAACCACTGGTTTAGACAGATGTGCTGTAAATATCCTGTGAGATTACTTTTACGTTTAATTAAAAAGAAAGACTTCTCTGATTAGCATAGTTTGTTGTATAATACTGAAGATGACCAGTTTTAGTGCTCTGCTGCATCAGTGTCATGTGTTCACAGAATGAAAGAACATCTTTTACACATTTCATTCACAGAGTCCAGAGATAAATCTTTACGCACCAGAAAATATCATTCATAATTTGCGCCTGATTGTATTCGTCATGCCCTGAAAGGTTGAGCTGATTTTCTTGTGCTCTACGCTGGATCTTCAGTGTGGATTTGTCTTGGGTTTGGAACAAAAATCACATGAATAACCGCTTTAAAAAGCTCTTTTGATGTTGATTTGGCTTCACCCTGACTGACATTTTGTGAACAGCGTCAAAAGGGTGAAGGGTTTTGGTTAGTTTTATGTTTCATTGACGCCACTCCAAGAGAATCTCATAAAACTACAATGAAGCACTTGTCTGGTGTGGTGATTTTATAGTTACTCTGATAACACAACAACTTTAGGGTATATTATGTTAACTGTAGTATAAACTATAAGTATTTAGTACATTTGTCTGTTCAATATTAAATTTCCTATCACTCATTAACAATCTATGTTGTAAATACTAAATACTGTATGAATACTCACCGGCCACTTTATTAGGTACACCTTGCTAGTACCAGGTTGGACCCCTTTTGCCTGCAGAACTGCTTTAATCCTTGGTGGCAGAGATTCAACAAGATACTAGAAATATTGCTCAGAGATTTTGCTCCATATTGACATGATAGCATCACACAGTTGCTGCAGATTTGTCGGCTGCACATCTATGATGCCAATCTCCCGTTCCACTACATTCCAAAGCTGCTCTATTGGATTGAGCTCTGGTGACTGTGGAGGCCATTTGAGTACAGTGAACTCATCGTCATGTTCAAGAAACCAGTCTGAGATGATTGAGCTTTATGACATGCTGCGTTATCCTGCTGGAAGTAGCCATCAGAAGATGGAGACACTGTGCTCATAAAGGGATGGACATGGTCAGCAGCAATACTCAGGTAGGCTGTGGCGTTGATGCTCAATTGGTACTAATGGACCCAAAGAAAATCTCCCCCACACCATTACACCACCACCACCAGCCTGAACCGCTGATACAAGGCAGGATGATCCATGCTTTCATGTTGTTGAGGCCAAATTGTGAGCCGAGCATCCGAATGTGTCAGCAGAAATGGAGACTCATCAGAGCAGCAACGTTTCTCCAATCTTCTATTGTGCAGTTTTGGTGAGTCTGTGTGAATTGTAGCCTCAGTTTCCTGTTCTTAGCTGACAGGAGCGGCACCCGGTGTGCTCTTCTGCTGCTGTAGCCCATCCTGCCTGATGCACGCTTTGAACTGCAGCACATCGTCTTGACCATGTCTACATGCCTAAATGCATTGAGCTGCGGCCATATGACTGGCTGATTAGAAATTTGCGTTAATGAGCACTTGGGCAGGTGTACCTAATAAAGTGGCCGGTGAGTGTATTATGTAATTATTAAAATCTTTGTCTTATCAAAACTGTCCTAAAACAAACATGATAGTTGTTCAATAGATTTAGGACAACTTTGATGAAAGGTTTTGATCCACTTCATATATTAACTATTATTTGCTCACCAAAATGTAAATGTGAAGTACTGCATCATAACTTTTCTTTGCATAAAGTAAAATGTGTGTCAAGGCTCAAGATAAGGCATTGCGTTACATATGAGTTATCAGAGGCAAGTACTTTTCCAATAAAGATAAAGCACACTTATCATGTTCTGTTTGATCATTTATGACCCTGCATGCATGCGTCGTTTGCTTTGTCTACACCATGATTTCAATGACAAATTAAGTAAATCTTTAAAATCAAATTAACTGTGACCATATGCATAATTATCAATCAAACATGTTGTAAATGCATATGAAAATAGAATAAATTATGCAGGTTTATTTTAGAATAGACTTAAAAATACAGGGTTGAACAACGGTTAGGCAAAAAAAATCTAAATAAATTTTGCGCAGCATTTTTTGACACCAATAAAGTGAATTATTAATTCTCTATAAATGTCCTGAATGCCAATATTTCAAAATCATTTGAAATCATTAAAATAATCAATTAGTCAAAATCTTGTGAGGAATTTTGGACAAGAATCATCTCATCTCATATTAAAATACTTCATTTAAGAATCACAGTTTGCCCCCAAAATATTTATAATTCTTTAATATATTTAATAAATGTCAATTTTAAGTAAATATATCCATTGAGCTGAATGATGTTGGAACATCAGTGCATTTCATGCTTTATTTATTTATTTATTTATTTGTTTATTTATTTATTTGTTTGTTTATTTTTTATAAAAGTTATTTGAAAAATTCATGTAGATGCTTTATTTGCATTTAATGCTTTCTATACAGACTCTGTACAAATGGAATAACCAATGTTTATTGAAAATAATGGGTTATTGCACCTAATATTGATTTTCAAACTTACCTGAAGTTTAACATTGTCACTATGTTGTCTAAAAATATGAACATATCTGAAAACAGGGCACTTTATTGTTACCTTCTGCTAAATATTACCTCTAAATGACAATACTATTGTTGTTTATTTGGTTGAAAGTGTCATTAATATTTTACAGAATAAAAGTAATATTACATTTCACTCAAACAGACAACTATAAATAATAAATGCAGGGAAAATTACGAATTTTGAAACAATCTCTTAGTTTTTCCCCATAGCTCTCTATGTAATCACTTTCACAAATTAAATTTGATGCGGACTCCTCAATGGGATGTCTCATCTTTGACAGATGGTCATATTATAAATGTAAAACCGCGAATTAATGCGTTAGTCTATCCAGAAAGTAGCTTATTAACCTATGACGCGAGTCACGTATGAAACTACATTACCCAGAAGTCTGTGCTTTAGAGGCGGCGCGCTTTGCTAATCATAAACATGACGATCACGCTGCTGGACGGCTATAAAAGCTGCTCGAACACAGAGACGGACTTTAACATCGCTCACAGCTGTGCACTTCATGACCGTAAAGCTATAAGAGCATTAATTACCTCAATGAGCCGGCTTTTATGGCTTTATCTCGCGTAAATGATAGTTTGTTCAGCTGTTGAGACGGTCTCTCTCGCGTTTGGAGCTCGCCGCGCTTTCCAGAAGAAATCACTTTATTTATTTCCTTCAGAACTTCTGCGTTTATTTTGAAGTGTGAGAAATAAGGATGGTGTCTCAAACGACAGTATCCATCGTGTTTTTAGTTCTGGGAGGCATGGCGTTGTTGTTCGGGACTGTCCTGGTGTTTGTGGGACCGATCATAATTGATGATCAAATAGTGAAGGTGAGTTTAGCATCTGACAGCCGCTTCAAGCATCTTTAGTGTTTATAAATGACAAAGAGAGGCGAAAACATGAGATTTTAGAGATGAAAAGTGTTAAAATGAGCTTGATTTGACTTTCTGTTGTCGCCTCGTGCGTTTAAAGTGGTTAAATGGTACAAATAATGCATTTACTGGTGTAGTAACGCTAACATAATTTATTATCTGAAATCCAAACTGATGTTAGACATTTGTTGTAGTTAGTTTGTCAAACGTGATAGACACGTTTGTTTTTAACACAAATTTTAACATTTTTTCGTCGTTTTTGGAGTCAAGACGTTACATTTATCTATGAAGGATACATTAAATTGATCAAAAGTGAAAATTAAGACGTTTATAATGTTGTAAAGTAGTTCTGTTTTAAATGAATGCTTTTTAAAATTGAAATTAATATTTATTAATCCTGAATGAGAAAATGTGTCATGGTGTGCACAGAAATGTTGTTTTCAGCACTGATAATAGTCATCAATGCTTCTTGATCGCATTAAAATGGTTTCTGATGGATCAGGTGACACTAAAGACTTGAAAAATGTTACACGCATCATAGCTATAAATGACACTTTACTATACTTTTACATGGCTGTTTTAGTAGTAATGATCATTTCACATTGTTTGTAATATTTTCTTGAATACAGCCATTGGTTAACAAACTCTTCCAAACCCTATTTAAATGTGTATAAGAAGAGTTCAGATGCAAAACGCTCCAAATCATTCAGACCTCTTTTCTTGTAAATGAGCATTTTCTATCAGGCTCCTATAATTAGGTTTAGAAGTTTCATTTGATATATAATGAAAAGGTTAATAGCTGGTAAATTACGTTTATTTAAAAAAAAAAAAAAATTTAAATGTCACTTTAGACAATTCTTTGTTTTTAACAAGGTAGATTTTCTTTTGCGTCAAAACAAGCTAAATCCACCTACTGCAAATCTAAACTAAGGTTAGACATTTGTAGTTTGTCAAACGTGATTGATGCTTGTTTTTAACTTCAAATTTTTTTAAATTAATGGAGTCAAGACCTTACATTTATTTATCACGGATTCATTAAATTGCTCAAAGTTGAAATTTTTTATGATATTTATAATGTTACAAAATATTTCTTTTTGCTAATATGCTTTTAATTAAACTTTGTTTTTTAATGAATCCTGAATGAGAAAATGTGTCATGGTGTGCACTAAAATGTTAGTTTTAACACTAATGATCATTAGGATCATGTGACACTGAAGACATTTAAAAGATTATCGTTACATCACAGCTATAAGTTACACTTTAATATATATATATATATATATATATACATTAGGGCTGCCCCCGACTAAAGATATTCCTAGTCGACTAACATTCCTGCATTTTAGCGATTAATCAAATAATCGTTCATTTATGATATTAATATAATAACTTGCGTATATACTAGGAATATAGTCCAAGTTGAAGTTTAACACTTCCACGTGACAGAAAATGCTAAAGCATGATATTAGCGCATTCAAAACGAAATTAAGTGCTTAAAACGGAATAGTAAACCGTTTAAATAGAGTGCTTACACACAAAAATCAGTGACCAGAACGTTATAGGCTAATTATGACATAAAAACAGCAATCAGACTGCCTGTGCATTTTAATAATTTATTATCAAAAATACAAACTGTAACAGTTACATGTCAAACAAACAAACAAACAAAAAAAAAAACAGTTTTTAATAAAATAAACTAAAATTCGTTCTTTAAAATAAATCAAATAAACTTATTAGCAACTTAGGCCTAGTACAAAACTAGGCAAAAAAAAAAAAAAATAAATAAATAAATACTGTAGCAAAAACGCAGTTTGGTATTAAATACAGTGGAAAATTAAAATTTATATAATTTTTATATTGTTCAAAAGGAAAATTAACAAAAACGAACAACTTAATAAATGCACATCGCACAACGCCAAAACTTAGAATAAAAAAAGAAGGCAGCAAACAAATTAACAGCCTAATTATGATTGAATTGTTTAGAACAACTATTTACGACAAAATGTGGAACAAATAATTTAAAGAACACTAATACAAATAAAAAATATCAGAGTAAAGCCACAAACTACCATTAAGATGAGTCTTGACCTGAAACAACAAATTAAAAACATCAGACTAATTTTTCTAACAGAATAAAAAACAACTTCTGCATTATATAAAAACGAAAAAATAAAAATAATATGTATTTATTTATTTGTATAGCCTACCCGATATAAAAATAAAATACCCGTTTTTTTATATATATATGTATATATAGCCTAATGGATAGCAAACAGAAACACTACAAAAAGGAAATTAAGCATTCTTACCTAAGCTTTCAATTCGATTTTATTTTTTTCATATTATGTGAGAGGAACACCAGCTTGTCCACATTGCTGGGAAGAAGGGAGCTTCTCGACTTGTTCACAATGAAGCCGGCCTTTGAAAAGATGCGCTCTGATGGAGTGGATGTGGAAGGGATACAGTGGAGGCGTTTAGGCGTTAGGCGTTGATGCTGATGTCATACACTGACTGCGCAGCCCTTGATTGCGTAATTTCACGTGATTTTATTATTTTTTTTGCAACTAACCGACTAATGAAAATGTATTCGACCAAGCCCTCTTCATATCGACTAAAGTTTAGTCGACTATTTGGGGGCAGCCCTAATATACATAGTAGTTTTAAGTAGCAATAATGTTGTCACACATTTTGTAGTATTTTATCAAATAAGTACAGCCTTAGTTAACGAAAAGTCTTACAAGCCATATTTAAATGTACATTTGTTTGCTTGTATGAACTCCATTAAAAAGTAAATAAATGCAGATTTATGGCTCATTAAGTGTTCAAATAGAGTCTTTATCAGCCATTAATCTGAGTAAAAAAAAAAACTCCTAGTTTTATAATCCCTTAATGTAAATAAATTATATAATTTCCTCATCCTTTATTTTCTCCAAGCCTGTTTGATTTCTTCTTATCTTCTGAAAGTGCTGGAGCTATTGACTTCCATAGTATTTTTTTTCCCTATGGATGACTGCATCTTTCCAACATTCTTTAGAATATTCTTGTTTTGCATTTAGTGGAAGGAATAAATGCATTTAAGTGCGAGTAAATAATGAGGCCCTTTTCATTTATGGTGAACTGTCCCTTTAAAAAAATAGGTTGATCTATTAAAGGTGTAGTTCACCCAAAAACAGAGAATCATCTTTTAATCATGTTAATTTAATCACCCACAGCTCATTTAAGATGCAAGTGACTTCTTTTCATCTTCAGTAGATAATTAACGCAGATTTTGAGCTAAATCTTTGGTTAAATTAATCTTTAGTTGGATTAAAAATAAACACAAATGAGTCTAAATCAGTAGCTGTGGCTCCTGACGACACACTGAGCTCTTGCGAAGCAAAATGATCGCTCGGTGTAAGAAATTGAACATCGTTTACAATATTATCAGCTTTATTCCACACCCTGGACTCTTCTCTGCATATGTGCAATATATAGTCCAGTCGCTTAAATAATAAAATCACAAGGTTGCACTAAAAAGATTGTAAATGTTAATTTTTCCCATTGTTTTTCTTCACGGCCTCAGCGTGTCATTAGGAGTCATGACTATTGACTTTTGGACTCTTTTGTATGTTTATTTTTTTTCTAATAACCCTGTCACCGGTTAATAGGGAAGGCTAAATTATCCGTAGTTTATGAGTGTGTACGTAAATGTGTGTGTGGATGTTTCCCAGAGATGGGTTGCGGCTGGAAGGGCATCCGCTGCGTAAAAACTTGCTGGATAAGTTGGTGGTTCATTCCGCTGTGGCGACCCCGGATTAATAAAGGGACTAAGCCGACAAGAAAATGAATGAAACCTGTCACCATTCACTGCCATTATATGAAGCGCCAAGAGCCACAGAATTGGCTCAATCTGCTTTAAGGATCTACTGAAGAAATAAGTGATCTTAGATGAGCTGTGGGGGAGTAGATTAAAAGGACCAGGGCTGTTGGAAAAATCTGATGCTGTCTTTATTTTAATTTTCTGCAACTTAAACTATCCTGTAAATCTACCTCCCATTATTTGAGTAGCGCTGTTTGATAATTTTCTATAGAGTCTAACAATATTAAAGTTAGTACAGAAATTGATTAATCCCAATACAAAGTGTTTGCTTTGTCTTATTTCTAGTCCAAATATCTAAAAGTTCTTAGATCGAGTAAAAGTGGTGTTTTTGTTTTCCACTTTTCCTTTCAATTCTTTCCTTAAGTAAAAAACAATCTTGCGGCAAGTGAAATAATCTTGTTTTTGCTTTGAAATGTAAATATTTGCACTAGAAACGAGAAATTCTAAGATTTTTTATTTTATTTGCATAAATTGTATAAATTCCAAATAAATACATTAATTTAAATACAATTCTGTAACTCCTGCTCAACTATAATTCACACTCGGGCTGCACCATATATCAGTTCAGCATATGCAATCATTCGCAATAGTCACATTGCAGGATTTGCAATGTTCAGTCTGTATTTATCAACTGCATGTGTTTTTGAGGCCTGTGACTGAGGATTTAAAAAGCATTTAGGTCTAAGAAATGGTACCTTTAGTAACTTTTAATAACAATCAATTTTATTGCATTATTATTATTATTCAATCACTGTACCTGAATACTGACTCAGAAAAATCAACAATTGAGGTAAACCGGGTTATATTGTTTTCTATGTTGTGTTTATCCATGCTTTTGATTTGTTAATTATAGTTTATGCAGATGCACTCCTCTACATAATCAACAAAATAAAGATGTATTCATGTCATCTGGTGAAATTGTATTCGTATTGCAGCATAAAAAAAATCAGTGTTGGATTTTTCCAGTTCAGACTCAACGTTGCATATCTTGCCGTGTGACGATTGAGGTCCTGCACATCGCGATATCGATGCAGAAATGATATTGTTCAGCCCTATGCATCTCATTAGTTGGATAAACTATCCATTTAAAGTGCACTAAATGAAAACTTATAGGGCTGCACAATATTGGAAAAATCTGACATTGTGATATATTGCATTATGAGTACATTTACATTTAGTCATTTAGCAGACGCTTTTATCCAAAGCGACTTACAAATTAGGAAGCAATTTACACAACTATAAGAGCAACAATGAATGAGTTCATTTTCAACAGATGGTTTGATCTATCAATTTGGAAATAATCATTCATTTAGATTGATTGGGGTCATTTTATTATTATTATTATTTTTTTTGTAAGGTTGTGAATCCATGTATAAATGATAAATATAATTAACAAATTGCTTGCAAAAATATATGCAATAGAGCAACAAGAAAGGTAAAATAAACATCACTTTATGGGTTTTCAGAGTGTCAAACAGTATTGAGGTGCAGGAAATGTAAATTAAAATAACATCGTATAGTTTTATTGTATTAATTTGGCACCCATGATCGCATATTAAAAAAAGACTCCTCTCTTTAACTGATGTTTAAAAATAAATCTGTGCTAACAGGTTTAATTGTGATCAGCGATAATGTTTGGTTTCATAAATGTGTAGAAGACTACTACAAATATGTCATATTGATTTGTTTTATCATGTAGGTATTTATTTATTTTAGTTATTTTTATAATTGGTATTGTATAATTATAAATGTGTACAATAATGTAAAGTTTTTTATTTATTTATTTCCTTTTTGCTTTTATTATATTATTATATATTTTATTATATTATTTATAATAATATTTATTATAATATTTTTTATTATATTTTTATTTATTACTATAATATTTTATTATATTATATTTTATATATTTCTATGTCTTATGCAGTTTTGTTTTAATTTAATTAATTAATTTATTTAGGAGCAAGGGTCACTATATGGAAAGAATTACAACCTTGATTGTACAAAACGTTTTGTTAAAGCTTGTAAAAAAAACAAAAAACATTTTTTATTAATTTGGTACAATTATTCTTCATTAAAGTTCCAAATGTTTTACTTTTTTTGTCCCTGAATGCTTTAAACTCTCTTAATAAGTCTTTAAAACATGCAAAGGATAAAGTTAGACTCTTATGGTTATTCTTTGCAATAACTCCACAAATCTCATGTATTCTCAACTGTTGTGCTCATCAACTACTGTATAATCCCAAATCAACATTGCATATCCTGTTATGTTTCTATTGCAGATGCACACATTGTGATATCAATGCAGAATTCATATATTGTTCAGCCCTATAGAGGACATTTTTGGGTGAACTATTCCTTTAAAGTAGACTGGATTATAACTAATCAGTGCCTGTATGTTTGCAGAATGTGGAGATCAATCCCAAAAACGATCTCTCCTACACCATGTGGAAGGACATCCCGGTTCCTTTCTTCATGTCTGTGTATTTTTTCCACATCGTCAATCCTGATGAGATCCTGAAAGGAGAAAGGCCCATGGTGATCCAGAGAGGGCCGTACGTGTACCGGTAAGAGCCCCGATTGCTTGCTTTTCTGTTAAACTGCATTGACAACTCGAAAAGAAAGGCAGCACGAATCAATAGATCTTAGCAAATGCAGTTTCCAGCACAGTGTAAATAAAAGATAACGGTGGCTTTTGGCTTGTAATCATGACAATAATCATGAAAAAAATTAGTTTATATTGTTTTTTTTTGGAGTTCAGAATTTCTCATATTTATACTTTTTGTTTCTTAGAAATTTCAACTTTTTCCTAATTATGACTACATCATTATATCTAAAATCTATTCTGAGTTTATTCTTAGAATTTAGATTTTTGCTATTGCAAAAATTATAGTTTTACCAGCATATATCAATTTACTTTTTATTTTTTATTTAATTATTTTATTTATTTTTATTTATTTATTTTTACTCTATTTATTTTTTTATTTTATTTTGTGTATTTTATTATTTTTTTACTTTATTGTTTATTGAATACCAATTCAGAATAGTTGAAATCAAAATGAATAAATAAAGCAGTTAACAGCGGCTTTTGCCTTGAAATCATGACCATTCACAGGAAAAAATAAGTTGATTTATTATTATTTTTATTTTTTAAAGAATTTCTCACATTCACTAATTTCTCTGAAATTGCAGTTTTTTTTCTTGCAGTTGAATTTTTTTTTTCTTGCAATTCTGACTATATTTTTATATCTCAAATCTATTCCCAGAGTTTAGATTTTTGATATTGCATTTTGATGTTTGTATACAGTATACTATATAGTGTTTTTTTTTTTGTTGCAAATTTGAATTTATCTTATTAATAGTTTGTTTCTAGCATTTCAAGGTTTTTATTTTTGCAGTTCTGAGTTTATGCAATTTCTGACTTCATTATTTTGTAGTTCAGAGTTTGCGTTTATTTTTGTATTTAAAAAAAAAAAAATAATCCTGAATAATTGTAGCTTGTCAGACAGACTGCACAAACATGGCTCCCATGTTACACTGTAAGATCTCAGGCATCATAAAGTCAGACTGAACAACAATGCAGAAGAATTTTTTGCAATTTCTTGCAAATCAGAATTGATATTTCATACCTTTCCCTGAGAATTATATGCATCTACTTTTTAAAAAATGTAAAAATAATTAAAATAATAATAATAATTTATTATTATTATTATTATTATTATTATTATTATTGTTTGTCAATTTTGTTTTGAGAAGCACAACATTTTAGATTGTTTATTTTAGTTATTGTTTTTAGTTTTAGATTTTAAGTTAATAGTTTTCAGTCTCTAATTCAGGTATTTGTAAATGCAAATAATGTTTAGTGCTGTCAAAAGATTAATTGGGATTAATAAAGTTTGTATTTGTTACATATATTGGAAAAATAAGATATTTCGATTATTTTATTTGTTTGTAATATTGCGACATGTAACTTCACAAGATGGTTTGAATAGCAGTAATTAAGTTTTCAGGGGAGTCTAACATTATTCAGGTACAGAAATTGCGTGATCGCAATGCAAAAATGTTTTACTTTGTCTTGTTTCTAATCGAAATATCAGATCTAAATTCTTCGATCAAGTAAAAACATTTAGTTTTTATGTTTAAAAGAATTAAATAAACATTTAAGAGCTCCTTTAAAAACAATCTAAATCGTCTGCCAATAGAGTAAATAGAATGTGTCCAAATATCTACATCTCAAAGGGAAAAACTAGATTATTTTAAGTAAGAAGCTTTTTTTCATGTATAAAAATAAATACAAATCATAATTTTCCCAAATGTTTTAAACTATGCTAAAATGCTCAGTCATAAACCTTAAAAACACATGCAAATGGCAAACTCGCTCTATTATGGTTAAAACTAGCAGCGACTCTACATATCACGGTTTCGGTATCTCCTGGGGCCTGTTTCAGTATAAGGAGGTTCAAACAACTCTGAGTTTAAACTTGAACTCAGAGTTGATTTACCGAGAGATTAAAAACTCTGAGTTTTCGGTTTCAGAATAGCTGATGTGAGTTAGGTCAATCAACTTTGAGTAGACCAACTCAGAGTTAAGCGCGCACACCGTGACTATAAAAAGGCATTATCAATGGAGCGCAGACATTACGAGTGACCATGGCAACATCTTAAAAAAAAGAGACCCACCATTTCTTTCCCCAGCTCATGCAAAGTTATAGCATATATGAGCGTATATATTTAAAAAGAAGCAACCATCAGTGAAACAGAGACAGTTAGCGTGGGAAAACAGCTGCTCAAGTTAATGCGTAATTTTTAATTTAAAGTATTTAAACATTTAAGTATAATAAAATAAGTAATGTAATGTGTGACGTTTACTTTTTTTCTAAACTTTTACACACGTTTATCAGCTTTAATAGATTTAACAGTGCACTTGTGTGTCTGCCTTTTTATTGATCAAGTAATAGAGGTTGATATAACAATAAGCAGTGCTAAAAATAATTTTTAGACAGAATAATAATCCCATTAATCTAGTAACAGTACATGTCGAAGGTTAAGCAAAATATTTATGGAAAAAAGGACGAGCCTCGTACGTGAATTTGTTCTGTGTGTGACAAATGTAGGCAATAGCTGTGTTTCCATCAAAATACAGGCTATTACATAAATTTGTGCAAAACTGGAATAACGCCTAAAAGATGCGAATAAAGCAGCGTTTTTATCCAACGAGTCAGAGAACACAATCGTCACTTCCTGATTAACTTGCGGCAAATATCAACAATAAAAACAGAATTTACTGCGGTAGAACAAGCTGCATCAATGATTTATTTAATACTTGCGACTCAGAAGACAATTGACACACAATGAACACGTGGTGGCGTTTGAAGCCAGACGCGGAGATCTTGACACGCTCCAGACGCTTGGAGGTAATTAATAAATACACTAATACTGAAACAGTTAAGGCATTTTAGAATGACTAAAACAATATTTAAGATGTTCTGCAGTGTGCTCAGTCTGCTGGTTTGTCCATTCACACACATTTTCATCATCATCTCAAACAAACTTTTTTAATGTACATACTGTAATTTGTTAAGTGCACTTCGTAGTTTATGCGCATCTTATCAAATAAAAGTTTAACCTACTCAGTTTTGCACATGTTTTATTATGCGTATTTTCAAAAGTTATGTGAATCATGACGTTTTCATCAATCGTTTCTATGCACATCTCCAAAATGAGCTCTAAAATAGGTGTGTGGAGACGTAAAGCTCAGGCGAGAAATACCGCTTCATCTGTAAAAAAGGGGAGGAGACCGACAGAAACTCTGAGTTTAGAGAATAAAACCTGCTCCGGACCAGGTTAGATTCACAGAGTTACCACAGTAACTGACTCTGAGTTAAAGTTACCTCTCTTTCAGAAACAGGCTTGACTTACCCTGATTTCTCGAGTTTAACAAACCTGCCATTTTGAAACGGAAAACCCAGAGTTTCTCTCATTTCAGGGTTAAAATCAATGACTGTAAAAAATATGGACGACGCGACAGCCCTTTTTCCCATTGAACGCCTTGAGGGCAAAACGCCTGCTTGACGGGCACAAACTGTCGCAAAAGACTGCTGAAATTGGAGCCAGACATGCGCAGAAGGATTGTCTGATGGAGCCAGAGGAGGAGCCACGAAAATGAGCAGAGTCGAGCTTCCAATCAAACGCTTTTATGTAAAATCAACTACGCCCCCCGAACTTCTCAGCATGCGTTTGCTGTCATATCAACACAAATGGATGTAATAACGTTAACAAATATGAGGGTTTTATATATTCAATCGCGCCAGCTCCAGGCCGCAGCGCATAACTTACTCGCGGCGTCGCGGGCTGATTCCGGCTCGCATGCGGCAGCGCCGGCTCGCTCGGCCGCCGCATCTGGCTCGATTTACTCGGGCTGGAATTGGGTAGTGAGTCCAGGCATCCGGAGTAGGTCCAGCAGAGGTAACATTAGTCAGTCTGAGCTCTAAGAGATAAGTCTCCGGCAGGCGAGAATCTAGCCGGAACTGTGTTTTGCTATCTGGGTGGCTAGGCGTGTATCAGCAAACTAATAAAGCCCGAAAAAAGCCCTGAACTTAGCGAATAAACAGTGTTCCACCAGGATCATGTATGTCAGAAACTATAGTTTACTGCTGAACTCATTTTGTCATGGTAAAATAACACAGAAATCGAATAATAACACTTCAGTCTCCTTCAGTCTCCTGCCGAAGCTCAGACGCCGCGCTTTGAGAAACTGTCAATCACAGCTGTCAATCACGATGACACGCCCAGCATTAAATTACTGCTAAAAACAAACTGTTTACACAAATGAAGATCTGCACCTATTTCAGCACAATAACCAGTGCCTTAATCGACCAGAACTATCTTTCGGGACATTTTATTGCAAGTGTAATAATTTTTTTATTTGGGCTCAAGTCTCCTTCATTAACACGGAGGAGGCGGGCTTTATGACTTGTACTGCAGCCAGCCCCCAGGGGGCGATCTAACGGCCGAAACCTTCACTCAAACGTAGGCTTGCGGCACACTTGGTTAAAATACTCTGAGTTTTCACTTAACCTCCTTTCTGAAACAGGCCCCTGGTCAACTATAATTCTGACTCAACATTGCCGATCTTGCGATGTGATATTGCAGGTCCAGTTTTTCATGTTGCATATCACATTTAATCATTTGCATTTTGTTGGCAGAGTGTTTATTGTGTCAGCAGTGGTTTACACTGCTGCTGTATTTATGCATGTGTGTTATGTTGAAGTGTTTATAGCTGGACAGTTGTTTTTGGCCTGGTGATTTTAGTGGTTTACTGTGGTTGTTAAATATTCATTGGTTTCCTCCATCACGGTTGTGTGGTTTCCTCCTCTTACACGAGACTCATGAGGTTTTTGTTGCTGCGGTTCACCTTTAAACAAATCATGCGTTTACATTTCACAATCTGAGAGGAGTCTGTCAGTGTTTGCGTGTGACTTTAACACGCTGACTGAAGCTGTTCCTCAAAAGCTGAATTTTTGCAGTGCCAGGATAATTTAGCCTCTGTTCTGCGCTTGTATTGAAAACACTTAGCGAGGGGTTCTCTAAATTACTGTAAAAGTTTTATAAAGCTGCAGAGAGAAACTTTACTGGGGATTATAGAGCAGTTTGAATAGAAGCGTGACAGAGCTGAGCTTTTTGCTATGGGTGATTGACATTATGCTCATTAACTGTGGAGAGTGATTGGCTAATGGGGAAGGGGGAGTATATATATATATATATATATATATATATATATATGAGCGTATATTCAGGTGGAAATGGAGAACAAAGAAAATAATTGGTGTAGTTGCTGTTCAAGGTGTTTTTATATTTAGTTTCATTTAATTATTATTTGTTGTTGTTTAATATTTTTCTTAGTATTATTATAATTTGAGGAATATGCAAAATTGGACAAATTGTATTTATGGAGAATGTATTTGCATTAGTTTAAAAAATTTTTTTAATTCATTTATTGTGTATTTAAAAAAACAAAAAATAAAACAATTGAAAACATTTCTTACGTTGGTACTAAGCCTAGTGGTTAAGTGAGCCGACGTAAAGCACTATGCTGCTCACAGCAACCTGAGTTTGATTCCCGGCTCACGGTTCTTTGCCGACTCTTCCCCTCTTGCTGCTCCCAACTATTTCCTGTCAATTCTCTGCACTATCTATTAAAAGTAAAAAAAAAAAAAAAAAAAAAAAAACTAAAATAACTAAAATTATTTCTTACTATTTGGGAATTCCTTTGTCATTAAGCAAGGTTTTTGCATAAAATTCAATTGCAATAAAGTAATTTAAATTGGAAAAATTGTTAAGTGACATTAAAAATAATTCTGGCAATAAAAGTTTTAGTTGAGATTAAATCAGTTTACGGCAGTTTTTTTTAATATAGCTTCAATAACTTGTATTAATTTGATTTTGCAAAGTATGATTTAAAAAAAATAATAATAATGTCTGTGTAAAGTCTAAGGGCCACAGCTGTCCTGCAGAATTTACATACTCATCATAAATTCCATTTAAAATTAAATTAATAAAAATGTAAATTCGTCTAAATGTTGGTTTAATGTGAATTAATTTTGCAATTTAAACTGAATACCATTTTGCTGTTCAAACTTTAGGACAGTTTTTTTTATTTTATTTAAAAAAAATTTTTGTAGAAATATCTTAAATATAAGTTAGCAGCTACTTTATTATTATTATTATTATTTTTATTATTATTATTGTTGAATAAACTACTTAAAGACTTACTAACTGCTATATAACCTTACCTTGCTAAAATGCTTAACCCCCGGTAATTGCTGCTTGCAGTATGTTTATCATTATTATTTTCCTAAAGCACATTTTCTGACCGTTTTTCAGAGAAAATCGCTGGAAGGACAACATCACGTTTCATGAAAACCACACGGTGTCATATAAGGAGTATCGTCAGTATTTCTTTGAGGAGAGCATGTCTGTAGGTGACGAGTCTGATGTGGTCACCATCCCTAATATGCTGGTGCTGGTGAGAATCTGACATTTTATATATTATATTCTGCTGTTTTTGATGAAGAACTAGATGCACTCGTCTCTAATGCAGAGTGACAGAATTCCTTCAGGAGCTTTTGAACTGTTTAAAAAGGTCAATTTGATCTGATCTCAGTGAGTGAATCTGAGTTTTGATTGATTTTTAAAATTACAATGTGGGTTAATGATGTAAAATATATAAATTTTTAAAATATATTTTATTAATCAGTTCTGAAAATTACTGTTTATTTATGAATTAATTTATTGGTTTATTTATTCATGTGGTTTATTTACTTGTTTTTTTTTTAATTTAGTTATTTTTTATTTTCTTAATTGATGCATTTTGTGTTATTTATTTGTATTTCCATATTTATTTATTTTATTTATTTTAATTTTATTTATTTATTTTTTACATTTTTATTTGTATTTCCTTTTTCCTTTATTTTTAATTGAATTTTGATGTTTTTATTTCCATATTTTATTTAATAATTAGTTTTTAAATTTATTATTATTTATTAATTTTATTTATTATTTTATTTGCATTTCATTTTCCTTAATTTATTGATGTGTTTTTGTGGCATTTTTGTTTCCATTTTTATTTATTCATTTATTACATTTTTTTTTTTTTTTTGCTTGTTTGTGGTAGTAATGAGAAATTAGTGATGAATATAATTTGTATTACGGTCTAAATAATCGGAGTCTTTCTGTTTGTACAATTATAATTTATTTAAAGGAATATTAAAAAAAATCACAGTGAATAAAATCACTGTATAAAACAAACACTGCACTGTATGTAGATGCATCCGAAATGTGTCAATCTACATGTTGCAGGATGTTTCCAGGTTTAGTCAGAGTGAGGATTAGCTGATATCAGTGTGACGCATGAAATACAGCAGTAAAATCAGTTAAGTGTTTAAAACTGCAGAGATGCACTTTTCAGATGTCAGCTGGGAAAGCACATCTAAAATCAACAAAGAAAACAATTGAGTGCGAAATTGTGAAAAAACGTTGTGTGTAGTTTTAAATAAGAATTTGTTTGTTTGCTTTTTTAACTTCTGTGAATCTTAAAGTATATGTGGTTTTGGAAAAACCAACCAACGTTTGAGTTTTCAAAAGTCCAAATAATTATTTTTGTATTTTTCAAAATTTGTTATGAGTTTTTAAAAATCCAAATCAGATACTTATTACTTGTATTTTACTCTTTTTTTTTTTTTTTTTTTTTTTTTTTTAATACTTGCATTGAAGTTTTTATTTTATTATGTATTTATTCATTTAAATGGTTCTTATTAAAATAAAAATGGTGATTTCTAAAATTCAAACAAGAAACTATTTTGTTTGCTTTTCGTTTTTTATATTCATATTTAATTAAATAAAAAATGAATGAATAAATAAATTTTATTATTATTATTATTATTTTTTTTTTGTAAATCGGTGGTTTTAAAAAAAAAAAAATTGTGTGGTGTGTGTGGGTTGCAAATTAATTACATTTTTTTTAATGAGCAACAATCCCCCCCCATCTATGGTTTGCAAAGATCACATTTTATTTTTCAAAAACGCATGAAATCTAAATTTTTAAAGCGCATTTAGTTTATTTTCGTGTGCTTTCAAATTTAAACCAGCACGTTTATTTTTTCTGTATGCAAAGAAGCTTATTTTTTCAAAACTTTTGAGTTCATATTCAAATTATTTGTTTTCCATAAACGAGAGACTTTTCAGATTCAAATGAGAAATGTTTAATTTGTGTGTGCAGTTTTCAAATTTAAATAAGGAACTTTTTATTTTATTTATTTTTTTGTTATTTGCAGTTTTCAAATATCAAAGCTTATTTTTAAGCTTTTCATTTAAAGTTTTCTTATTGTATGGTTTTTTTAATTTTAAATAAAACTATATATATATATATATATATATATATATATATATATATATATATATATATATATATATATATATATATATATATATATATATATATATATATATATATATATATATATATTAGTTTTCTGTAAATTTTTCAAACTTAAAAGGATGTTTTTGTTTGTTTGTTTGTTTTCAATTATGCCTTATTTTAATTGAATTTTTTTTAAAAAAAACTTTTAATTTAAATTTAAATTGCAAACTTTTTTTTAGATTTAAATGATTGTTTCGGTGTAGTTTTCAAAAATTCAAATGAAATTTTTTTTAAATTTTTTTTTTTCTGTAGTTTTTGAATGTGACATGCACAGAAATAAGATGATTCAAAGATGATTCATTAGATTTACTAAATGTTTGTAAGGTAAGTGGTTGTAAACAATATATTTAGGCTGAATTTAAACAAGCAAATGAAGTTGAACATTACTAAATTTAGTGCAGTTTATTTAAATTCAGCCCAAATAAATAGTTTGCAACAATTTTGCAGAAATATTTTTTTCAGTGTCGTTTGTGTGTGCATGTTTCGGATTTAAAAAGAAACTTTTTTTTTTATTAATTTATTTAAATTTTTTTTATACAAAGCTTATTTTTAAAACTTCTGAGGTAAAAATTCTCAATGTTTCTTTTATTGCATAGTTTTCAAATTCATTTGAAATTAAACGACTAATTTAAATTATTATTTTTTTTAAAATCATATTCAAATGTAATTATGGAATCGTCATACTAAGTATCATTTTAAGAAACTCGTATTATAATTAGTTTATTTGGGTGCTGCTGTTTGTGCTCTTTCCTCAGGGAGCATCAGTGATGATGGAGAACATGCCGTTTCCCATCCGCCTTCTGCTCAGCACCACCTTCAAGACCTTTAACGAGGGTCCGTTCCTGACCAAACCAGTAGGAGAGCTGATGTGGGGCTATGACAGCAAACTAGTGGACTTCCTCAACAAATACCTGCCCGGCATGCTCCCGTCCAGCGGCAAATTTGGCTTATTTGCTGATGTGCGTTACCTTTTAAATAAGTCCCAAGAGCAGTGGGATACAATCGAAAAAAATAAGCCACGCCCACTGTTTGCTCATTTAATATTCCATCATAGCTCCATCATCCAGTTCAGTTGCTGATTTTCAGCATTTGTTTTTTTCCTCTCTGTAGTTTAATAACTCCAACACGGGGCTGTTCACCATCTTCACCGGCCGAGACGACATCCGCAAGGTGCACATGGTGGACTCCTGGAACGGCCTCAAAAATGTAAGAAAAAAACGCATGCATTTTGATTATAAAAATGATGCAAGATTGATTGCATGAGTTTATCGTTATGAGTTTAATGCCAAATAATTACCCTGAAAAAAACGTTTAAATTGAGCTCAGTAAAAATACTTGCATAAAAAAGAAATCTGTGCTTAATTTAGTAAGTTATGTACATCTGTTCTATCTCTTTTGCTCAAGTCTGCATTCTTTTTGGGTAAACGGTAGTAGTGTGTTCACACCCCAGACGCAGATGAAGCATCAAACACGGGTAATTACATGTTAAGTCAATGCAAAGATGCGACAATAGACATCCTGTGGCACGATTTGCGCAAACAAGGCGATTCGTGCATATGATGTGGTTTGTGTGAATTGAGCGTTCTGTGTGTTTGACATGTGAATCGCTTGAGTTGGAAAATCTGAACTTGAAAATCACGTCGACCAATCAGGAGCTTGCTCTAGTAGGGGCGTGATTGATTTAGCACCTGTTGGTGTCCCGAGGGCGAGGCAGTGGCGCAGTAGGTAGTGCTGTTGCCTCACAGCAAGAAGGTCACTGGTTCGAACCTCGGCTCAGTTGGCGTTTCTGTGTGGAGTTTGCATGTTCTCCCTGCATTCGTGTGGGTTTCTTCCGGGTGCTCCGGTTTCCCCCACAGTCCAAACACATGCGGTACAGGTGAATTGTGTAGGCTAAATTGTCCGTAGTGTATGAGTGTGTGTGTGTATGTGTATGTGGATGTTTCCCCATAGATGGGTTGCGGCTGTAAAAAACAGCTTTTTTTTTTACCGTAAAAAAAACTTGCTGGATAAGTTGGCGGTTCATTCCGCTGTGGCGTCCCCGGATTAATAAAGGGACTTGGCCGACAAGAAAATGAATGAATGAATGGTGTCCCGAGGGGAAATCCTCCTGCCGACACCGGAGAACAGCTCATCAAACTGGGCTCAGCTCGGTCGGAAGTGTAAGAATGGGTTTTGAACCACAGCGGTTCGAACTGTAGTTCTGCCGAGTGACTAAAGTTATCAGCATGATGGTAAACTGTACATTTCTAGACAAACCATTCTTCTGCAATCTCATACCAATAATGGAAATCAGGGCAGTATTAATAGCTATAAACAGAGCGTTAATATTATGTGATTGTACTGTATTGCAATATGGAACTATTAAATGTTGATGTTAAATCAAAAGCAATTCACAAATACTTGAAAATGAGATTTAATGACGATAATTCTCTGGTTACAACTGAATTAATTACTAAATAACTGTATTAAATGGTAAAATATGAATTGATAAAGATATTATATAAATTGTACCCAGCTTAAATGTAAAATTAAAGTGACCAGAGGTAGAAGGAGAGACAAAGAGAGCAAGTGGGCCTCAAAGAGGCAGAGAAGATGGACTCCAGAGGAGGAGAGGAGCAGAGCAGAAGAGGCAGAGCAGAGTTTTACACCTATTTTGTATCTCTCTTGACCATGTGACTAAGGGCCTACTCACACTATGCCATCCGTACTGTTCCCAGGCCCGTTTCCCAGTTCGTTTGAGAAGTGTGAGTGTGCTGAATCGGGCTCAGGCATAGTTCACTTGGCCGGCTCTGGCCCGGTTGGAAGAGGTGTGAGTGCAGTTCACTTGGGCTTTGGCTTGTAGTGTGAGTGCAAAACGCGCCAAAGCCCGAAACTGAAAGCGAGACGTGACTTTTAAGGGACTGTTTCATATGGATTTATTAATCAATCTGACTGTTCAGTGAACGCAAACTGCAGTAGTTTATTAAAGACGCAAACCTCTCACTGCACGACAGCTGCACCTTCAGCAGACCTCCTCATTCCTGCAGCACGAGAGCTTTATGACTGTTTATGAGCGCCAAAAGTGGCGGATCTGTTCAGTGAAATATCTGACTGTGTCCCCGCATCCCTTAGGACTGTTTGGCGAAATATTTGACTGCGTGTCACTGCATATCAAACCACTGACACGATATAACTAGAGCAATCTCCACTGTGCTGCTGAGTGAGAGAGCGCTTCTCACTGAACAGCGCAGCAGCGATGACGTAAGCGCGCCGAGGATTGTGTGTGAGTGCGGGCCGTCAGGGGAGACGGGAGGGGGGACAATCGTGCTTTGGCCCGGTTCGAGGCAACTGTACCTAGTGTGAGTACAGCCTAAAGCCCAAATGCTGAGACGTTTAAACTGACCAATCAAAATGTGACCACATCATAAAACCCCCAAAGTCCACACACCAGGCCCTGATCTAATCAGTATCTGCCTTTGGAGTCAGTATGGACCTTCCTGAGTCAAAAAGACATGTTTAATCGAATAAACAAATGCATATGATCATTTAACCTCTTACAGAAGCACCACTGAAAACCTCCGTCATCCAGGTATAGTTTCTGGAGGAGTTGATGAGTCTGCGTCTGTTGTGAAGGAAATTTGACACCTGAATGAAGCTAAACTCAACATTCACGCGTCTAACATGAATAGCACGATTTATTCACTCAAGCAGTGTCTGGTGTGAACACAGCATGAACATTTTCTGTTCACATTTTAACTTTTATAATGTTTTATTTCTTCCCTTGATCCCTTTATTAATGTTACTTTATTATTTAGAAAAGCAACTTTAACACTGATTGTATTTAATGCATTTCCCCCATTTTCCCATCTTTTATTCTCATTTTCCCAACTGATTAGTTTTTTTCTTTTCTCTTTTAATTATTCAGTTTACTTTTTCTTTTATTTTCTGTGTTTCCCTACTATTAATGAATACAATAAAATTGATGAAAAGAATCGTATTTGTCACTTAATGTCCATAGTCATTTAATTGTTTTGCTTAAATTCCTTCATTTTTCCTTATTTTTTAATTTTTTCTTTTCATTTGTTAATGTTGTTTATTTTTATTCTTTAATTTGTCCATTTTTCTTTTCCTGCATAAAACGGCAATAAAATAAGTGTGTCATTTATTTAATGTTATAAATGTATTTCCAAAGACTTTTTATTTTTATTTTTTTTTCTAATATATTAAATGTTTTTCCAGCGCATCCTCCTGTTAGCATCAGAAATCCCAGAATCCCTTGGTGCATGTAAATGTTAATTCCTCATCTGCTATATGTATAGAAGTGATTGTGTGTGTGATTTGGACACAGCCGTCACGTGTTGAGCAGGAAATGCTGTGTTTAATGTGTGCAGGTGGATTACTGGAGGTCTGATCAGTGTAATATGATCAACGGCACAGCGGGTCAGATGTGGCCTCCTTTTATGACCAAAGAGACCACCATGCCCTTCTACAGCCCCGACGCCTGCCGGTGAGCACTCAAGAGCACCAAAAAAAAATAAGAGCCCATAGTGCTATAAAAACATCCTGTGCCTTTCACTGAGGCTCCTCTAAAACAGGGTTTGTTTGGGTGCTGGAAATTTTTGAAAATGCTTAAATCATGTTTTCATGGTTTGAATAAAGTGCTTAAATATAAACTAAATATGGAATTATAATTTATAAGTCTAATTTAATCCACACTTAATTTTATTGATTTTTCTTTTTCATTTATCCAAATATATATATATATATATATATATATATATATATATATATATATATATATATATATATATATATATATATATATATATATATATATATATATATATATAATTTTTTATTTTTTTATTTATTTATTTATTTTATTTTTTTAAACTTTCTTTATTTGTTTAATTTTGTTATTAACTTATTTATTTATTTTATTTTTTAAACTTTCTTTATTTGTTTAATTTTGTTATTTATTTATTTTATTTTTTAAACTTTCTTTATTTGTTTAATTTTGTTATTTACTTATTTATTTATTTTATTTTTTAAACTTTCTTTATTTGTTTAATTTTGTTATTTATTTTATTTTTTTAAACTTTCTTTATTTGTTTAATTTTGTTATTTACTTATTTATTTTATTTTTTAAACTTTCTTTATTTGTTTAATTTTGTTTTTTACTTAAGTTTTATTTATTAAATATTTATTTTAAGTGCATGGACATTACAACTTCATAAGTGAACAATGCATGAAATGTATTTTATATTCATTTATAAATATTTTAAAATAAACAAATTTAAGATGTAAGTTGACTGCTTTAAGATGCAAGTAAATTAAAGTGTCATAATATGAAATATGCATATATGTACATATGCAATAATAAATATCAATTAAAAATATTAATTATAAGTATTTCTATATTAATATAACATTTTATTTAATAGTTTATTTTAATTAAATTTATTATTAATTAATTTGTATTTTGTTTATTTATTTATTTATAGTGCATAGACATTACCACTTTACGTGTGACCAATGCATGAAATTGAAATATATTTAAATAAAAGGTGAGAATTAAGATTATAAGATTTCTAGTAAATTAGTAAATTATTTTTAAAAGTTGAAATTATTCATTGTTTATCTGACAAATTAAAGTATTCCAAGGAAAATTTATACTATGCTATTCTATAGAATACTATAACAAATGTCATCTGATGTAATGTGATGCTGTATGTGTATATTTCTGTAATTTACCCAACTAAATTGCTAGAAAAGTTTGAATGTGCACCTGTAAAGTGCTTAAATCTGACTTTGGAAGTGGAAAAAGTGTGAACCCAGTCTAAAATCAAAATGAAAATGTTTGCTTTAAGTAATGAAGTGAAATGAGAACAGCCCATAATGAGCTTGTGTGTGTCAGGTCGATGGAGCTGGTGTATCAGCGGCCGCTGGTGTCCAGTGGGATTCCCGTTTTCCGATACGTCTCTCCGAAAACTCTGTTTGCAAACGGGGCAGACTTTCCTCCAAATGAAGGATTCTGTCCGTGCAGGCAGTCGGGCCTGCTGAACGTCAGCTCCTGCAGACACGGTCAGATGCTACAACAGTCTAGTGCTTTAATGCAATTTTTTTTTTTTATTAAAAATGAAAAGCAATTAAATTTTTTTTTTTTCATTTTCTTACCTTTTTTTTTTTTTTTTTTTTCCTATTTTTGTTTATCTTTTGTATTATGCTTTTTTCCCCTCATTTTCCATTTTTAATTCTTTTTTTTGTAACTTTTTTTTTTTCATGGTTTCTTTTGTTCATCTTTTACATCCTGTTGGTCTCTTTGTTTGCTTTTTTCTTTTTTCAGCTTTTTTTTTTTTAATTTTCTTTGTATACTACTTTCTTTGTTTTTTTTCCTTTTCCATTTTTCTTTTTCATCTTTCTTTGCTTTAGTCTCCTTTTGTTTTCCCTTATTTTCTTTTTCATTTCTCTTATTTCATTCCTTCGATTTTTATTTTTTTTATTTTTCACTTTCCTTTTATTTTTATTTTCTGTCCTCTTTATTTTTCTTCCCTTCCTTGTCTTTTTTCCTTTTTTGTTCTCTTTGTTCATATTTTTATCTTGTTACTAATTAATTTCTCCTTTTTTTATTTCCTTTTCTTGTTGTTTAGCATTACTTTTTCCTTGTCACTTATCACTTGTTTTCTCGAGTTTGTTGTGAAAAAAAGGGGGAGGGGGGGTTGGGGCACACAAAAAACATAAGTTGATTAAAGGGAGGAGAAATTTGATTATTCATCACAAAATGGGAAATACAATTTTAAATTGCTATAATTGTATTTTTAGAAATATCCATGTTCATTTATTATATATTGATATTTGAAATGCAATAAAATCTGTTTTTATTTTTATTTTTTAGATCTCTTACACATAGCTTTAACTTTTTATTTATTTTTATTATTATTTTTTATTTATTGTTATTTTTTATATACGTTTAAGCTTTTTAGGAGCATTTCTTCCCTTATTATTTTCTCTCCCCATCTCAGGTTCTCCAACATTCATCTCTCAGCCGCACTTTTATAACGCTGACCCGCAGCTACTGGACACAGTCAGTGGATTGAGCCCAAGTGAAGATGAACATGGCCTTTTTATTGATATCCACCCGGTAAGAGAACCAGACTAATGCTTTAATAAATATATATATATTAATGCATTTTTCCCAGTGTTGGGTTGCGGCTGGAAGGGCATCCGCTGTCTTTTGGATGTAAATGCTGCTTTATTTACTAATGTTTTTTTGAGATTCCAGTTTTGCAAATATATTTAATTCACATAGTAGATGGAAACACAACTATTAACATCCATAGAGTATTTTTTTGTTGTTAAAATGGGAGTCAAAGGCTTTTTAAGAGCGTTTTTAGGAATATCTTTGCATACAACAGAAGCAAAACTTAAAATCAAACCAGTTTGAAGCAAGCGGGTTTTCTTTTTCTACATGTAATCAGAAAACCTTTAGTCGCTCAGATTTCCAGTCTTAATCTGCTTTATGATGGGTTGTTGAGTGAGAGCCCTGCAAACATCATAAAGGTCACAATAACCATCATTCCCAATTAGCTTATCAGATGTTGTAATGGTTTAATGGCAGTAATCGGCAGCATAATCTCATTTACAAGAGCTGAAACTCTGAAACAGTCAAAAGCACTGAACGGGCCGAGGTGGAGGCGTTTTAAACACAAACAGCATCACATATTTGTGCTGCCAATTTAGATAAGAGCAATTTGACATTTTAAAGCTTATGAGTGATAAACTGGTTAGGGTTTTATTGGTTTTCATAACAGCTGATAATCAATAACCTTGAGAGGTGATCTTTCTTTACTCTCACATGGAAGACTTTGGCTCTTTTATATTTATTCATATAAAGCGAACTTTCCATATTCCTAGTTAAATGTGCGTTCTTCTGTAGACTATGTGTAGATTTTTAGGTATTACTTGGCAACCATCCTGGAGTGTCTTGCCATTTTTAATATTTTACTATTGAAATAAAAGTTTTATCATTCTAGCACTTTTTTTATAATTATTAGGATATATATGTTTGTTATAACAAAGTATTTAATTGTATTGGTTTCAGTTAAATGTATAATATAAAATGTATAACAACTAGTAATTATTATTAATGAAAATAAATATTACAAAATTAATATGAAATGCATAATTAAAGGACAATATTAAAATATATGATGATGATGATAACGTAAATATGATTGAATAAGTAATTAAAATACAATAACAATAATTTAAATTATTATCATATTAATTTTTACAGGTAATAATACTTGTAACTTGTAACTCACTTGTAAGTCGCTTTGGATAAAAGCGTCTGCTAAATGACTAAATGTAAATGTAATACATGTATAAAAGTTATTTAAAAAATATTAATAAAATATTAAAATAAATGATGTCACAATATAAAATGCCTAATAGGAATTAATAATTATTTATTTTAATTAGAACCAAACTAAAAGAGATGAGATTTTCTGTTTTTATTTTATATATATATTTTTTTCTCTATATAGTTTGGACATTAATTTTGTGCACTTTTGTTGTGCTTTGTCAAAGCAAAACTACCACCAAATACATGCTAATTACAATTATAACCATGCCATAACGAACATGCACATACTGTTATTAAAATTGCATAATTTGTTTAATTGAACCCTTTTAATAAATGTACACCAGTTTAAATCCTATACAACCAAATGCAAACCTTGCCTATTTCTTAAATAAACAATTTTTTGCAATAATAATAATAATAATAATAATAATAATAATAGTAATAATAATAACAGTGATGATGATGATGATGATGATGATAATAGTATTAATGATAATATAAAGTAAATAATACAAATGAAAGTATTTAAAATGTAGTAGTAATAGTAGTAATAATCATTATTATTATTGTTATTATTATTATTATTATTATTAACATTATTATTGACATTTATTATTTAAATATTTTCATAAGTTGATGTATGAAAATAATTAGACTATGAATAAAATAAATGATAATGTGATATAAAATGCATAATAATAATTAATAATCGATGATCAAATATTTTTATTTACTTGTTTTAATTTCAGCCAAACGTAAAGACATTAGATTTTCTCTTGTTTCTCTTAATTATTGTTTGGGCATTATTAATTGGGTGCATTTTTGTGCTTTGTCAAAGCAAAATTACCACCAAATAATTGTTAATTATAATTATGTGCATGTTCTGGCATGGTTATAATTGTAATTTCATAATTCAATTGAACTCCTCCTTTAATAAATGTTTATATACATATTTACATATTTTAAATCCTAACCAGCCAAATGCAAGCCTTGCCTATTTTTAATAATTTAATAATTGTTAATATCATGTAATGTAATAACATAATACAATATTATTATAATTATGAACTTAATATTATTACCCATTAATTATTATAATAATGATAATGTTTTAGCAAGAACAGCGTTACATGTAGTTTTGACTGGTTTAGGCTGCCATACAGCCTTCATTTTGCATTCGTAACTTAATATTTCCGAGGCTTCATCACTTAAATAATGCTTTTGCACACAATGTCACATCACACATCAATAAAACCAAATTAATGTTCAAAGCTGGTAATAATAATAATAATAATAATAATAATAAATATATAATAATCTTAAAGGTAGACATAAAAAGATTTACCAGCAGCAGCAATTAAGCGAGTGCCTTCTGTAAGCTGAACTCATGGGTGTTTTGCCACACAGACAGTCTGATAAGAGCTTCTGCACTTTCTGTCCTGTGATTATCTGCAGATACAGACGCTACAGTTATAACAGGATTGCAGAATATAATGATGATCTGTACGTTTCCTTCAGTCCTTCATTAGTTTCAGTCAAACGCTGAACATCCGGGATGAATCGCGATTATCTCCAGATTCTGTGTGCTCTTGTGGTCATTATAAGCTCTCACGAAAGCTGCTCTTTGCTTTCAGCGTCTCTCTATATATAACAGTACATTTGTTCTCAAACTGGCCAACTTTCAATCCATAAATAATCAAAGGCAGATTGTGGTTTTATTGACGTGTGACCTGACGGTGAGTGCAAAAGCATCATCTGTGTGATTATGTTTAGACCAGAGATGCTCAAACTAGGGTCAAACCACCAAATCTGAGGGAGAATGATGGGAAAGATTGGGGCAAATGCCTTAAACCGAGATCGTCAATTCTGATTCAACATAACCTTTTATTTCTTTGTTTAATTGTTGAGCTGCCAAAAACTGAAATTATATATCCGGTAAATTTTGTGAATGAATCCGTATTTACATTTTAACATAAAAAACCGGTTACATGACAGGTAGAAGACTATGCACAAGACATTGATACTGAACTCCATTATGTTCCCTAAAAGGGATTATGTTTTCATTGTAAGACGTTCATAGTAAAATGTAAAAACATATGTTATTTATATTATACAATTAAAAAAAATATTATTAAATTAGAAATTTAGCATAACTTATTGTAATACAGTTTGGTATATTTATCTTTAGTTTGTTTTGGTTTTTGGCCCTTCATAAGAAACTTATTATTATTATTATTATTATTATTATTATTATTATTATTTAACAGTACTGTTGGTTATATTTACTATTATAGCACTTGTTGATAATAATAATAATAATAGTTGTTATTATTAACGTATTGTTGGTTATATTTATCATTGTTATAGCATTTGTTATCAATAATAATAGTTGTTATACAATTGTTGGTTATATTTATTGCTATTATGGCCTTTGTTATCATCAATAATAATAATAATAATAATAATAATATAAAAACAACAACTAATTATAATAATAATAATAATAATAATAATAATAATAATAATAATAATAATAATAATAATAATTATTATTATTATTATTATTATTATTATTATTATTAATATTATTATTAATATTAATGTTAATAATAATAGTTGTTGTTAATATTATTAACGTATTGTTGGTTATGTTTATCACTGTTAGCATTGGTTATCAATAATAATAGTTGTTATACAAAATTGTTGGTTATATTTATTGCTATTATAGCATTTGTTATCATCATCATCATCATCATCATCATCATCATCTAAATAATAATAATAATAATAATAATAATAATAATAATAAAACAACTACTACTATTATTAATTAATAATAATAATAATAATATTATTATTATTATTATTATTATTAAACTTGTTGGTTATATGTGTTACTATTATAGCATTTATCTATAATAATAATAATAATAATAACAATAATAGTAGTAGTTGTTGTTATTTATTATTATTAATAAACTGTATTCTTGGTTATATTTATTACTATTATAGCATTTATCATCAACAATATTAAAAATTATTATGGCGATGCGGTGGTGCAGTACTAGTGCTATCGCCTCACAGCAAGAAGGTTGCTGGTTTG